>NC_056746.1:576159913-576387413 GCF_019279795.1 Protopterus annectens
GCTTGAAACAATCACTCCTATGCTGGCTCTGGAGATTTCATCACAGGACCATCTGCCCTAGGTATGCATTCCAACCCCACCCCCTAAACAGAGATAACTAGATTGAGCCTTCCATCCCATCAGCTGTTCGAATTGAGGTGTAGTCAAGAGCTTTATCCATCTATGTAGTGCAGCACATATGTTTGGTGTTCCCCGCCAGTCACATGTTGCTTTAACTGAAAGGTCTTAAAAGTTTTCCAGCACATTTTCTGTGTCTCATGCAATTCTTAAAAGATTTTTTGATATAAATGTAATATGATTGTTTTAGTCATGATAAAAGGGACATTAAAATGATACAACAAAATCATCATAGTCACTGTGTATGGGGGTCCATGGCATCTGCTGTAAAAGCTACTTTCAAAGATCCGTAGTTATGAAGGAAACCTGACAGAACTTTTATGCCTTACCTTCAAGGTTGGCAAAAATAGGTAAGCAATATTACTTTGGATACAGGATGAACTCATCAATAAACTTCTTCAAAGAGATGGCCAGCGATTATGACATATTGCATTTTCTAAAGTAGCTTGCCAAGATCAGGTTCTGTTCTTAAGATTCAGCCAAGTTTGTAACATTTGGTGAAGTGGAACCAAGCCCTATGAACCAGCTGCATCCACTCTAATGTCTTTTCTGATGAGACTCCATGAAAATTCCTAATGTCCTTACTGATGCATTCCTTAAGATCCTTACTGATGTATCCTCCTTTAAAATGGCAGACATCCTTACTGATATATTTCTTAAAAAGACTAACTGACAGCAACAGCTCAACCTGAGTGGAACTTAACTGTATATGCCATGGTCTGCTTATAGTTATGAGAACAGAAAATTAAGCCTGATTTCTTTCTGTTCTTCTTTGCCTGTAACTAAGGACATACGCAATGGTGACTCTTCAAGTACCTTAATCTTACTGAAGCAGGAGCATGCCTTCTTTCAAACAGCCCACAACAGCTTTCTACCTTATTTTTTAGCTATGGGCAGAAAGCCTGGAGAATACACATTATTTAAGGCAGATGGTCAAGACTACCTTAAAAATAAAATAAAATAAAATATATAAACCACATTCTTATAAAGTGCTCAGAAACACTGGACTGTTGACAATGTCTCTTGCATGCAAATCTACATTGTGGGGCTTTAGATTTTTAGCCACCAACATCGACAATACTCAGACTACAGAGCACAGAATGGGTAGTGCTTCCCAACCATGCACCCTTACAGTTTTTCTTTGTGCTCATCAATTTTATTCTTAACTGTCTGAGAAGACTTTATCCCTAAAACATAAAGGACACAGAATAAGACTCAAGGATTTGTCTAGAATGACTAAGACTCCACAAAAGCAGATGAAATAAGGTGGGCAGGAATCCTACAAAAGATGCCCCTGAAAATTCATTGTTATATACATTTCGGGTAGTTTACTTTGGGATGTCTCTTGCATTGGATATTCAGCACGAATCCCAACCAGCAGCCAAAAATCCAAAGAAAGGAGGAAAAACACATATAAATAAGGTACCCATCTGACATCAGAATATATTGTTGAAAATCTGTACTACAGAAGTTCTTCCTCTATAAATTATCTAGCTTCTAATGCTTTCTGAAAATATGCATCAAAGCCTATGTCATAGGTGTATAGTATCTTCCAAGGATTAGTTTTAAGGAAGGATGCTAAAGTAGTCAAAAGCCTAGCAGCACCAGCCTCACCCATCCCACACAGTGATTTACTGTACTTAACATTCTCAAAAGTAATACACATTCTGATCTGGTTTACAGGCACCTGTATGGATATTAGATGCCCCCTTTATGTTTCACAAAATAAGAGAAATGTTGCAAGTCCTGCAAAGTATTCTAAATTCTATCAATATAATACTAAGCTGTCTACAGAACATCAAGGCAATGTGGCAGTTTATGGGGTTGCTACAAAAACTGGGTGCAACTTGAACATGTTGGAGGAGCTTCTTATCTATATTCTACTGAGTGGGATAAAACACTGAAAAGTGAATTATTCATTCATTTTCTGCTTACCTACTTCATTCCAAGGAAAGATTTGGCCTATCCAGAAACTCAACAGGTACAAGGCGGCAGAGAACCTAATCTTGTTCAGGGCACCAGTCCATCTCAGTGAAAAGTGAATCACCTGGTGTAAATTAAAACCTGATGTTACCCAAGGAAGAGATCTAAGTCACAATGTCCTTATGAAAGGTAATAAACAGCTCCACTGGATGATAAAGCTTGGAATTCTGTTGTTTTTACTGCAATCAGAAATACTCACCCCCCCCCCCCCAATACCATTTCAAATCATAGGTAGCTGTAGGTTCAGGAAGTGACACTAAAAATTTTGCACTCACAAAATATTTATTATTCATTTTATTTGTTTACCGTGAGGTCTACTGGGTCAAGGTGAGCCCGTTTTCAGTAGAGGCCCGGGGAGAAAAGCTGCAAAAAACAAACATGATAAAGCTACAGAATCAAAATACATAAATCAAGCAGCAGTGGTACAGAACACAACATTACAGAATAGGTGATACAATAAAAGAAATGCCAGTTATACAGACCTTAGATTTTAAGTATGCAAACCAAACAAGAATACAGTTGATGACATGGGATAATAGTGAATGTGTGAACAATACAGACAACTGATGACATGGGATAATAGTGAATGTGTGAACAATGCAGACAACTGATGACATGGGATAATAGTGAATGTGTGAACAATACAGACAACTGATGACATGGGATAATAGTGAATGCGTGAATACAGACAGCTGATGACATGGGATAATAGTGAATGCGTGAATAATACAGACAACTGATGACATGGGATAATAGTGAATGTGCGAACAATACAGACAACTGATGACATGGGATAATAGTGAATGTGCGAACAATACAGACAACTGATGACATGGGATAATAGTGAATGTGCGAACAATACAGACAACTGATGACATGGGATAATAGTGAATGTGCGAACAATACAGACAACTGATGACATGGGATAATAGTGAATGTGTGAACAATGCAGACAACTGATGACATGGGATAATAGTGAATGTGTGAACAATGCAGACAACTGATGACATGGGATAATAGTGAATGTGTGAACAATGCAGACAACTGATGACATGGGATAATAGTGAATGTGTGAACAATGCAGACAATTGATGACATGGGATAATAGTGAATGTGTGAACAATACAGACAACTGATGACATGGGATAATAGTGAATGTGTGAACAATACAGACAACTGATGACATGGGATAATAGTGAATGTGTGAAAAATACAGACAACTGATGACATGGGATAATAGTGAATGCATGAACAATACAGACAACTGATGACATGGGATAATAGTGAATGCGTGAACAATACAAACAACTGATGACATGGGATAATAGTGAATGCATGAACAATACAGACAACTGATGACATGGGATAATAGTGAATGCGTGAACAACACAGACAACTGATGACATGGGATAACAGTGAATGCGTGAACAATACAGACAACTGGTGACATGGGATAAAAGTGAATGCGTGAACAACACAGACAACTGATGACATGGGATAATAGTGAATGCGTGAACAACACAGACAACTGATGACATGGGATAATAGTGAATGTGTGAACAATACAGACAACTGATGACATGGGATAATAGTGAATGTGTGAACAACACAGACAACTGATGACATGGGATAATAGTGCATGTGTGAACAATGCAGTATTGCAGTTGTGCAGTAGAAAGGGAAAGATGGAGAGCAGCAGATTATAGATTCAGACAGTGAGGTATTGCTATACAGACATCAAGATTGATTAGAAGATATGGTAGGCAACTGATGTAGTACATTATGTGTGGCTGGGTGGCACATGTTGGACTTGCGTATTTCAAGAAGAAACATCTGTCAATTTAAGCTAAAAAAATAAAAATAAAATATTGATAAGAGTTTGGGTTTTTGCTAAGAGAAGGTTATCCCAACTTTCTGCTAATTACTACTCTGAAATCAAATGAATATCAAAAATTTCAACAATATGAAGCCTAACATTTCACCAGGCATGTACTATGTTTTTCAGGGTGCAGGAGGGTTTAGGACTGGTAAAGGCGGGCTTAGCAGGCTGAAAAAAAAATCATGGTTGATGTAGGGCCTTAAACTCCTATGCTTACTGATGACCTTTCATTTAATAAATCAAAACAGTTTTTTATGGCCATTCACATTTGTTGTATAATTATTGTCCTATTTATAATGCTTTTCTAGTCATCTTTCACTTTACAAACCGTACTCCATCTCAGTGTTGACGTCAGTAAGCTTTTAAATTATAACCAGTTATTAAATGGTTTCATTATAACTGTTGGATGCCTTCTTCTTGAGTCCTCTACTGGACTAGGCCCATTTTCAGAGAGTTAAAATGACCAGCAAAACACAAATAATCACAGCAAAACAGTATCCAAACTTGGAGTGGATTGGACTGAAGAATAAAGGTGTGTGTTTGAGGGAAGGACAGCATAATGGCACAAAAACTGAGAAGGTCCAAGAAGTACTTGCCCAAGGTGTGGAAAAAAAAAGTAGAGTTGAGTAAGCTGACTTACTGTAACAGTGAATGGTTGACTAGCTATATGGAAGATATCCTGCCAAAGACATTGAACATCTGGCTAGAATAATAAAGTGTTTGGGTTCCTTTTTTGTGCATCGCACATTCGCTCAAGTATGTGAACGTACCGGTACAAGAAGGATACAGAGGTGCCAAAATTCAGAGCCTTCTTGCCTTAAAGAGGGAGAATGAAGCCTAATATTCTAGAAAATGATAACATGTCATGTCAGGAAAAAGGAATAAATGGGGCAAGGACCCTATCCCAGACAAGGGAAGTCAGGAAAATAAAAATGGCCTGCTGAATCTAGCTTTGTTTGTATGCTTGTTATTTCCCTGGAACGCTAATTCCACCTAAAACGCGGCTTCTCAGCGCTTCTGTGGATCCCTAGTGATATCTGCATTGCTTACTGTACTTATTTCCTTGCTTCGCTTGAAAGAAAGTTACTGTTTGTCATTTTTGCATTTAAGTTACCTGTAACACATTGCACTTGTTACCTGGCACTTGCTCACTAAAGCAATTATAAGTCAGCACTAAAAATTAAAAGCACTACACCCTCGCTCCCCATTGGCCCTTGTTTTCAATTATAAAGGAATTCCCAATATTATTCTAGCATGTCCAAAGGTCAGTTGTCAATCTCCTCTCTGGTCCAGCTGGTGAATATGGGAATCTTGAGGCAATGTTACAACTGCCTCATGTACACAGACAACCCTCTCCTCCTCCCAACAAATTCCAACACATGTGAGAGATGCAACCATATAGCCAAACTGGAGGCTAAGCTCTCTCAACTCAGTACTGGCAAAACCAGTCAGGAGGAGAAGGAAACCACACTCACTACAATTCCAGTCTCACATAGACCTACCACGACAGCAAACCAAACACATAATCACAAAAACATACTCGGAGGCTCTAAATAAAGATCTGCCTAAGCAGCAGAGACCTCCAAAGCAGACACCCAAGCAACCGCTACCCCCCAAAAAAACACGTGCAACACATATCTCACAAAGCCAGTGTGCCGAACAGTCACAGCCCTTAAGGCTAAACAACACACCTGATACACTTGTAATAGGTGACTCTATCGTCAGGCACACTGACGTCCCGCTCACCAGGCTGAACAAGGAGAAGGTAACGGTGAGCAGCCTGTCTGGCGCTAGGATCCGCCACATAACACAAGCACTCAGGTCACTCCAAGGCAAGTACAAATATGACTCAGTCATTGTCCATGCTGGTGTGAATGACCTGAGACGTACCTCCCTGGACTACATGAAAAGAGACATAGAGGAGCTCTCTGAGCATGTAGCCCAGGCTGGTATGACCCTGACCTTGAGTAGCATCTTACCCTCACCAAGAATGATGCCAGAGTATGAAGACAAGATGATCAATTTCAACAATTGGCTTAAGTATTGGTGTCATTCAAAGGGGATCCAATGCCTATCAGCTTGGGATGATATGCACGACAAGCCACGATGCTTTGCTAGGGACGGCTTGCACCTGTCACCCTGGGCTTTCGGATATTGGCAAAGGCTCTTGCTACCCCATAGTGCCTTTTTAGGCAAGGCTCAAAAGACAAACCCACCTCCATAGGTATCACAAGGGATAAGAAACTAAGAGTAATGCTACTCAACGCTAGAAGTCTAAACCTCAAGATGCATGCACTCGAAACTCTCCTTAGCATGGAGAACATCGATATCTGTGCAGTAACAGAAACCTGGTTCAAGGGTCCCGAGAGCACCCCAGCACTACCAGGTTATACCTCATACCATGCTTTTCGCCCCAAAACTTGGACCGAACCACAAAAGGAGGAGGAGTATCGATATTCATCAAAGATACCCACACCTCCAGGTTGGTGGCAAAGCACGAAGCATCAGAGACTATCCATGTGCAACTAACAGTGGGTAAAACTGCCTTCCAGTTTATAGCCTGCTACAGACCACCCTCCCAAACCCAGGAACCCCACTCGGCCTTCCTGAGAACACTGGAAAATATGAAGGTCTCTCCGAACACCATTATATTGGGCGACTTCAACTACCCAAACATAGATTGGGAGCATTACTCTAGCTCCAACACCCTTGCCCAAAGGTTCCTAGAATTCATAAACTCAAATGCTATGGAACAACTTGTTACCACTCCCACAAGAGGGGAAAACATACTGGACCTGATCATCACCAACATGGGGACTCTATGCTCCAGACCAGAAGTGTATCCCTCACTGGTAAGATCAGACCATAAACTGATCTCACTGGATATTCACATCCCGACCCCACCCCTGCCCAGAAAACCACAGTGAAAAACTTCTCTAAAGCAAATTTCACATTCCTCAAAACCGAGGTGGAATCCTTCAAAGCCCCCGGGCCTGTGGAAAATACGGCCCAGACCGCAGAATCCTTTATAAATGCATTCTATGAACACCTTCAGGACTGCATGGATCATGCAATCCCAAATAAAACCAAGACCCAATCCTCCAAAGGCAGACGACCTGTCTGATGGACCCCAGCCATAAACAAACTATACAATAGAAGGAGGAAGCTACTACATGATAGAGCAAAATCCCAAAAAGGGAAGGCATCTCTGATCGGTATTAGCAAAAAACTAAGGGCACTCATAAAATCGTCTAAAGGCCAGCTTCGAGAGAAAAATTGCACAGGACACTAAGGATAATCACAAGGCTTTCTTTAGTTATGTTAGGAACCTGGGTGGGAATTCCCAGATATGCTCAGAATTAGTCCAAAATGACAAAAAATACACTGATCCCACAGACATTGCCAACATCCTAGCTGACAGGTTCAGCGCAAACTTCTCCCACCAAAAGGGCAAATATCTATCCCAGCAGAGTGCTGCCCCCCTGACATCTCAGATGCTCAGGTGGGAGCCGCCCTCTCCAAAGCAAAAACACAGCATCAATGGGACCAGACGGTGTCCCAGGCTGCGTCCTACATGAACTCCAAGAAGAGCTAAACCCAAACATAAAACTACTGTTCAATGTTAGCCTTACTACAGGATATGTACCCAAAGAGTGGCGTACAGCAACAGTGGTCCCTCTCCACAAAGGTGATGCCTCAACGGACCCTGGAAACTATCGCCCCATAAGCCTGACTAGCTTGGTCTGCAAAGCTATGGAAAGGATCATCATGGACCTCATAAATAAAGATATTGGGGACCTACAGACACTGGATCCTACCCAGTTTGGCTTTGTTAAGGGCAGATCCTGCCTCTTAAACCTGGTTGACTTCTTTGAAACAGTCACCAAGGCCATTGACGAAGGGAAGGTGGTCCACACAGCCTATCTGGACCTCGCAAAAGCCTTCGATACAATACCTCACTCGGGCATTATAGATAAGCTCACCAGCTTAAATATAAAGCCCTATGTCACTAGATGGGTTGCAAACTGGCTCAAGGACAGAACCCACATGGTTAGAATTGCTGGAGCCATGTCAGACTCCAAACCAGTTACAAGTGGCGTCCCACAAGGCTCAGTCCTGGGACCTCTCTTGTTTGGTATATATTTCTCGGAGGTACAGGCCAACATGGAAGGACTGTGGCTGACCAAGTTCGCAGATGACTGCAAACTGGGCGCCATAATTGACTCTCCAGCCGACACAAGCATCCTCCAAAAGGGCCTCGTGAAACAGACAACTGGTGCCAGAGCCATGGCCTCAAGCTAAACGCCAAAAAGTGTATAGTCATCCCCTTTGGCAAAAACAAAGTGCCCACAAATTACCACATAGGTGGTAATCCATTAAGTACAGAAGAAGTAATTAGGGACCTGGGGACCCAAGTTGATAGCAATCTCTCATTTGACAACCACGTGGCCAAAGTGGTTAGAAAAACATTTTATATAGCCCACCTAATCTTGAAGGGATTCACATCTAGATTAGGGGAGGTCATCGTGCCTCTACTCATCCCTCATCAGGTCCATAATTGAGTACAATGCCCCTTTTGGGATGTACCTTACCAAACACCTGCAGCAACTGGAAAGACCCCAAAAGTACCTCACCAAGAGGATCAAAGGGCTCAAACAGATGCCATATGCTGCCCGGTTAAAGAAACTCCAGCTCTACTCAGTGGCATACCGCCTGCTCAGAGGTGACCTATGCCTGACGTATAAGGCCATGTCCAACCCGAAATTAAGGGACATGCTGCACCTCAAAAAATCCAAATCCCATCGAGCTACACAGAGACTTGAACCTCAGCACTGAAATAAATAGGACATGCTGGAGGGACAGATTCATAACCCAGAGGCTCCCTTCACTCTGGAATAAAATCCCAGTCCAGGTTAGGCAGAGTCCCTCATTGACTCTTTTCAAGAGGAATCTTGATGAGTGGATGGGAGATCGTAGGTTTACCCCGGGTATCACTTCTGTGTCACTGTTAGACAGAGGCACAGTATACTAACCTCGAAAAAGGGCATTGCAAAATTAATTTAAAATGGGTGGCGAAAGCCAAACATACTCTGGCTAGGCTTATAAATGCCCTAGGGCAGATAGCCTAGTATGAACCTATGAACCTATGAGTATTAGTTCTGCAGCAGTGAGCTATTCAGATATCTACTACTATGTTAACTTATACAACTGTACTATGTTCATCATTCGATTGCTGTTACAGTAGCATTTAGTTATATAAAATGAATGCCAAAGCTTAGGAAGCAAGGATAGAGGTAGCAGGGCCAGAATCCATAAGACTTTGGAAAACAGATCTATCAGACCTTGTTCTGGTTCTGGAAAAGGAGTCAACTGTATAGTGCTTAGCAAAAGTTTGCACAGGTGACCAAGTAGCTGCCTCTAGAATAGCTCTATGGTCCACTCCTTTCCAAATGCCCCTGAATTTGCCACAGCTCTAGTGGAGTTCAGTTTTGACAATCTGAGGGAGTATTTTTTTTTTTTTGCCTGATGCCAATAGACAACTGAATAGCATGAGAGAGCTACCTAGAAAAGGTTTGCTTGGAAACTGGCCGTCCTTTTTTCTTGCCATCAAAGGACAGAATTGGTTTGACATTCTGAAATCTTTAAGTCTTGTCCAGGTAGTATCTCAGCTACCTATGTCACCCAATGTATGAAGAATTCTCTCCCCCCTCTGTTTTTAGGTTCAGGGAAGAACAGATGATGGTGGAGATTTTGATACAAACTAAAAACCTTGAGCAAAGTAGGGCTGGTTATAAGACTCCCACTGTCCTTATGGAAAATGAAAAGGAGCTGGGATGACATGAAAGCCTGCAACCAAGACATTCATCTAACCAAAATAAGAGCAATTAGTAAAGCTGTCTTTCAAGAAAGAAATTTCAGGGAAAAACTGGCTCTACTTTGAAAAGGAGGTAACGGTAGCTTCTCCAACACAAAAATAAAATCCAAGGATGCAGCTACTGTTTCCTAGGAGGTATAGTATGAAAACCACTTTCAAGAACAGTTTAACGTGGAATAAAGAAGAAAGAGTGGTATCTAATGGCTGACAAACAGAAATGGTTAAAAGGCACATTTTGATATTAGTGTAAGAAAGGCATGACTTGAGCAATTTGCTAAGTACTGGGGAACTAATGGAGCCTTTGAATGGGACAGATCCTGGATTCTAATATAGCACCAACTAAAATGATTTCCAAGTAGCAGGTGTTCTGATCTCCTTTAACACCTTTTGCATGTCCTCTGAAAACAGGTGCCTAAACAGGATCATAAAACATATCCTCCAAACTTACAGGTGGGGATTGAGAATGTTGGGAAAGAAGACACACACCTTTTTCTGTGAGAAGGTTTGGTAAATGCCCCTAGCTAGGTGCATGAAAAAGGAGAACCAATATTAAATGACTTACCAGAAGTATCTTTGGAGTCTCTTCTTTATATTTAGAAACACTAGTTATCAGTAAAAAAAGAGGAGAAGGCATAAAGGAACATTCCAGCATATAGGAAGTAAAAATGAATCTATTTTCTAGGCCTTTTTCTGAGGTGCCCGGCACATAATTGCTTTAACTGTCTGTTGGGAATGGTGGCAAGCAGACCTGCTTGGGGAGTTTCCACAGGTGGGCAATCTCCTGGAAGACCTGAGGGAGTAAAATGCACTCCTGAGGTCTGTCCTAGATCTACTCAGTGAGAATGTTAAGTTGCCTTTAGGGGAAGATTACGCAGAGTTCCCAGCAACCAGGCAACCACAGCCAGTCTGCAGAGGAGGTAGGACCTCATTACACCTTGTCTGTTTATGTACCACTATCTGTGTGTCTGTTACAACTAACAGTGATCCAGTAGTCCACAGTTGATTTAGTGCTTTGACAGCCTTCCTCAGGGCCATCATTTCTTTGAGGTTTATGTGCTTGTGTCAGAAATGAATTTCTCACATTCCCTGGATTTTGATAACTGGAGAAACTGGCCTGCATGCAAAAATCTGAGGCATTTGGTGTGAATGACTGAAAAGGAATAGGGGAGAAAGAGATGACTTGGATTCTACTGAACTTAATAGGCCCACCAGAAGAGTTAAATTTGAGGAATTCACAGGCTAGAATAGGGAAGGAAAGAAAATGTTTGTGCTGGATCCAGGTGAACCTGAGAAACACTGAATTTTCCTTGTGGTGAATGGCTAAAGGAATCATGAGGATGGAAGAAGCAATATAATTGAGAATTTTGAGGAATTCCCTTGTGGAAATGCTCTTGTGAACAAGATTTATAAACTACTGATGGTAGAAGGAAATTTTTTCTTAAGGTAGGTAAGCTATCAGAACAAATGTCTATAGAAGGTATTCTAGAAAAACTATATATCCAACAACTTAGGAAAGAGCAGCACAAAAAATATCCACAACCGGCCAGAGTAGAAAAACAAGTTTAATGGAAACACTCGAACACTCTGGCGCCTCAGCTCTCAGCCTTCCAGGAGTAATACATATGACAAACACTTGAATAGCTTTATATAACTCATTCAATAAATAAATCATTTATTCAACTACATAATAACTGCTTCCAATTAATCTCCAAATTTAAACCTACAGGTACCATAGTATAACATTTTAAACTATAAATAGATTCTTTGCAAAGTTTATTCTAGAAAAGCTACCCCGTGAGAGGAGACCAGGGATGATTTTTCCATATTTAACTTGAAACCTAGACTATGGAAAATATTAATGAAGAAGTGGAGGGATGTGAGAGTGCCTTTGATGCAGGCAATTGTCAGAATAAGGCAATCATCCAGAATGTGGTAGATGTGAATTTGCTGATGTCAGCAGATGGCAAGCACTGGAGCCAAACATTTTGTTAATACTCTTGGAGTGGTAGAGAGACCAAAGTAGTAAACTGAAAGTACAGCCACAAAGCAAAATATCCCAGATAACACCTTTATTCTTTGGGAATACAGATGTGAGGATAGGAATCTTTGAGGTCTAATGCGAACTTTGGAACTATGAAAAAAATATTTAGAAATAACTGGCCCAAAATTGGTAACAAGGTACCTTCCTTATTGATTACTAGAATAATCTTTGTATAGAAGTCTTTTCTCTGCTTGGAAGGAGGAACAGACTCTATTACACCTTGTGAAAAAATAACTGATAAGATTTAGAGAAACGAGGGAGTTTGGTTCTTTGAGGGGACAGAATGATCCCTAACTGTACAGAGAGAGACAGAGATGCCCATTGCAACTCGTAGCTGTGCTGAATTATTGCCAGTACCCTAGAATCTGATGTTATCCATCCCTGTAGATAATAAAGTTGGAAATACTACCTGCAAACTTGGGTGAGTAGCCGGGTGGACAAGGGAGAAGGAGAATGCGGTCCAGAGCTACTAAAGCATTTTTCTTATGAAGGGAGGGTCCATTCCCTTTCCTTTTTGAGTCTCCCTGCGTTTTTTTTGAACTGCAGTTTTGTGCATTTCTGTTGACCAGGTTAGAAGGGCTTCCAAAAGAAAGGTCCAGGACTAGAAGGATCATTTCTCTGGTATCTAAGGTCAGGGAAGAAAAATGGTTATTTAACCTCATGTTTTAATTTTCTCTTTTCCTCTAACTTTTTAATTAACTCATCAGAAGAATTCCTGAACGGTATATCCTTCTCTAAGATTTAACTATGTGTGAACAAAGCATTCTCCTATGATTCACCTGTTTTCTAAGGATATATATTGAAAAAAGGTGAGTAAAAAAAAATCCTCCCTAAATTATACACACAAACTCCAGAACTGCACCACAGTGGAAAACAGTCTGTAAAAAGTGCTCAGCCAGCTAATACAATACATTGCAGTGATACTCACTGGGCTATTAAATTTACTTAACTAAAGCCATTTGCTGACCAGCACAGCAATGACCTGTAACTATGCCTTTCTCCACACAGGCATTTAAAATTTGGGCTTTGGCATCTTCAGGAAAATTGTGAAGTCTGACCTGGGCATTCCTGTGCATCACTGCCCCTGTGACTGCAGCTCTGGATACATCATCCACTGCATCATATTCACATTTTACTGACTGCAACTTGAGAGGCAGAACTACCATATTTGAAAAACTGGTTGTAGTGTCCAAAGCAGGAAAGCTAGCAACAGATTGTTGCATGTCTACAAAAATGTAAAGTTAAGTATTTTTGCCACGTGTCTGGCAGGTAACTGCTCTGAATGTTAATGTGGAAGAGGCATACACTTTTTTCCAACACCTGTCAAAGGCCCTGTTGTCTTCTTCATTACCGGCAGGCGTAGAGGAAGAAAAAAATTTTGAACTACTGTCCCTTTCCAGATAAACTGCAAATGCGTCAACAATGGAGTTTTTGAAAACAAGCTTATGAGAGTCAGACACGTTACAAAGTCTGCCTAGTTTTCTTGGTGCAGGGGATTGTGAATCAGAAGCTGAAGCCATGGTGGTGGCAGCAGAAGCAGCATTAAAAACTTCCTCTAAAGTTCCCAGAATTGGCAAGATAGCTAAGGGCTGTGTGGAATCCATGCTGAACAAGTCATAGTATTTTTTTAGCCTCAGAAACTTCCCTTCCATTCCACAACTGTTTCATCTTAGACATGGTGTCGGAGAAAAAAATTTCACATCTGAAGAATATGAGGACCAGGTGTCTTCAGATTCAGAAACACAGCGAATGAGAGAAGAAAGCTGTGAAGCTTTTTCAGATTCGGAAACTACCTCCTCCTTAAAAGAAAGAGAGCTCTTCCTTTTTGCCTGGGCTGGAAAGAATATACTGCCTTACAAAGTCCCTGGGCAAAGTTATACCAGTCGTCCTGGGAGCCCTTCTGACTGGAAGGTGTAGAAGGGTGCTTGGTCTTATAGGGTAATAGGTTCATAGGTAGGTACTAGGCTAATTGCCCTTGTGGGCCATTTTACACTAGTTAATTTCCCTTTTGGTGCTAGACTGGCCTTTCATCGAATAGTTGATACATTCTACATTATCTCCACTAAGAATAATTAGGGTCAAAACACAGATAATTTGAGAACAGTCTCATCATCATAAATGAGGAAGCATTTAGGAGCTGCATCTGTCCATTAGTAGAACAGGGGGCAGTCCTAGGTTAAATTTTCTATTAATACAAAACAAAGAGAGCCAGCAGACCCTGGGGTCTTTTTTAAGTCATTACAAACATGGATGGAGATGTAAGGGTGATTCCATACAAACAACTCTCATGGGGGACCAGCTCAAGGGATGTTTTTCATGTGGCCATTGTACCCACTGCAGAAAAGTAATGAAAACATGCCAGTTTAGTAGTAAAAATACTGGCCAAGTATTTCATATTTTCTTATTTGCTAATTGTCAGACGGACTGGGTGATCTATTTGGCTACCTGTACCTGTTCTGCGTTTTATGTGGGACAAACGTCCAGACCACTAAAATTCAGAATTTCTGAACATTACAGTGACATCAGGCACAAAAAACCTACGAATGCTTTATAAAAGCATAGTGAGGTACACAAGAATGCATCATTTAACTTTATTGTGATAGAATTACTGGACAAAGGACAAACAAAGCAGGATGGCATCAGATTTTAAATAGTAAAGAAAAGAAATGGATTATGAAAAGAAATGGATTATCAAAACTGGGAGGTTTGTTTTCACCAGGACTTAATGAGTACCTATAATTAGAAAATGTTAATTAATTCATTAAATCAGAGCCCCACCTACTGGCTATATAAAAAGGAGAACTAGTTTTCATGTTTTAACTGCACTGAAGAAGGCTTTGTATATTTTACAGCCGAAACCGGTCTGTATTCTCTCTCTTTTTTATTTTTTAAACTATGCTTTTGAGCTTGTTTTGGAATAAATATTGAATGCTCCAGTCTAGTTTTGGAATAAATATTGAATGCTCCAGTCTGCTGGCTCCATTTGTTTTGTATTGCTATCAGGTCTTTCTGGAGCCGTGCAGTTGCTGTACTTGCAGGGGCTGCTTGATCTAAATTTTCTAATACCCATTCACAGATCCGAGTTGCACATGACTATGTACAGGGATGAGCTTTGTTTTATGTGGATGGGGAGTTTTCTGAGACTTTTTCTTAGTGGTCTATATTCTCATTGTTTTAGGCAAGAATTAGACATCCAGATTTTCATCAACGATCTGGCAACTTCCTTCCTTACCAAGACCCGATGAACTTCTCCCTTGTCCTCAGTAAGAATAAAGTTCTCTCTGTCACTCTCTTCACTCTCTTCTTAAGTCTGTTCTGATTGGACAGGCACAGCCTCGGCAGAGGGACCAGGTAAACCAGACTGATGGTTCGAGGTCTCCAAAACTACTCACAGGAATTGACTGTCCCACACCAGTGAAAAGACGCAGATGAACAAGTCTCTCTAGAGATTTCTTTTTCATTACTTGAGGGAGGAGATATATGAAACAATCCTATATCTGTGAATATGTTTTGTTCATTTCTTACTAAATTCTATTCAATCAGGCTGTGCCTACAAATGGTTCACTGAAATCAGTGCACTACCCCAGTAAGCAAACATAAATAAATAAAAACAAATATGAATAAATGTGAAAAATCAGAAGTCACAGTTGCATGCTTCAAAACCTTCAGATGTCAGTTTTCAAGAAAATGTCTCAAGGAACTAAGCCTATGTCTTGACTCTTCTCTAAATTGAAAATATAGGCTGAGTAGGTATCCTTATAAAATATCTGCCTTGGACAGATACATTTCTCTTTTCTAATAAACATATGATAAAATGATGCAATTTTGAACAGAAAAAAAAATCTACAATGGGATACTAATTTGTCCCTAAAAAAACTTGAAAGGTGACTGCTAGGTACTAAAGCTGCGAAGATGATGAGACACCAGACTTAACATACCAATGGCAAAAAGTTCTGAATTGTGCTGTCTATATGTCATTCTTATACCAGCATGCTTGCATGCTTGACTGGACATGCAGTGCATGAAAAGTGTGCCCAAACGTTTTAGTAGATCAGATGGGCACCTGTTAGCCTTAGTAAGGTTATGTCCCCTCTATCTACATGCTACTGCAACAGTGACCTAATAATGACAATCAGAGATTACACAGCAGAAGTGGGGGGTTTATAAAGGTCAAGGGAAAGAAGAAGATTTGTGGAGAAATTACATTTACTATACGAGAATGTGGTAGGAATGACATCTGTGAATTAAGAGTATTAGGAAAGGAAACAATTTGCTTAGTTTCAAAAGGAGGATTTTTTAGATTTCAGGGCACTGATAAGTAAAAAAGAACTGAGGAAGTGCTCTGAAAATAATGGGCAATTGTATGTGCATTTTAAGATGAGGTTTGCAGAGGTCAAAGAAGCACACAGTATTGACCTCCCAGTATAAATATATGGAAAAGCTGATTTAGTGAAGAGTCTACATAAACAGTGCCAGTGTGCGCCTACTTTTTTCCCTATTTCTTCATCTCAGGTTGTACTACCCATGATTACATGGAAGGATTCTGGCTGCAGACATGCCTGGAAAGCTTTCACAGCCTTAGTATTTACTTGTTCTTTTACTTGTAACTTTCAGCTATAGAAAGTTAGATCCCTCAAACACAATCTGGGGCGTATGAAGTCAGTGTTTAATGTGGAGAAGAAAGACTGGGGAGGCACCCCAGTTCAGAACAATCTGCTAGGTCCACGTCCATCTCAGGAAAACAGTAGAGGAAGTCTGAGGTCTAGTGGCTGTGTCTTTTGAATCCATGAATTCTCAGATACTACTGGTTTCAAAAGTGGATTCTGGTATAAATGACTGTCCAAACTTAGGTGTGGATCCTAATGTCTTCAGAAATATTCTGACAGATAAATGACAATATTTTTTTCTTTTACAATTTGATAAACATTGCATCATCACTTGAAACCTCTACTAGTAAGAAACATTTTACGGATTTCCATGCTTCAGATTACCTACAGAAACATTTCATTTAAGAGGGTTGCAAACTGATTTCTAGAGAGTGCATACTACATTTGGATTTTAAACAAATGCAGCACAGTTGCAGGGCGCCTGAATCAGTCAATAAGATAAGGGTATGTGGGGATTCTCTTCAACCTCAAATGTGCAAATATATAAAGAAGGGAGTTTTGTAAAGAATCTGAAGGACTAGAAAGGCCAAAAAGTACAGCAGTACTCAAAATGGGGATTTCCCACCTGGAACATGAGAAACGTCATGAGGGCCTTGAACATTGAAATATGCAGGTAACCCTCTTGAACAAGAGGTAGCAAGACAAACTGAAAAGACAGAATCCTGATTTTGGTTTTATGAAATCTGTTCAGATTTAAGAGATTTAATGTTGGGCCTCCACTGTTTTCCTTTCTAGTAAAATATTTTATTTCTGAAGTATTCCAAAAGTTACAGATAAAAAAACAAGCTTTTTTTTCTTAAAACAATCCCCTTTATCAAGTGAAGTGAAATTGCAGTGCAGGTGCAGTATTTAAATAGCCTGGCAATAGCCTGGCAATTATTAATTTAATTAATTGAAAACTAAAGGTGTGGTGTGGTGGTGTTTTTGTGGTGTTAAGTTAGTCATCAAAAATGACTCAAAATGAAATGAAAGCAAATACATATAAAATTAAATAAAATAAAAACAATGGATGTTCAATAATTTAATATGCTGTGTGGGGATGCTCTTTCAAATAATTCCTTTAAATTAGCCCCTCTTTTTCAACAAAAAAAAGGTTTAGGTGTGGTGATCCTTTAGTTCTTCAAGGGTCTTAAAGAGGACCAGTGATGTAAGATTGTTCTTCAATTTCTTCCAAATTTGATGGATTCATGTGTGTGCTGTAGCTGTGACTGCTAGTGTTTGTTTTTGTTTTGTTTTGTGGTCACTGTTTATTGTACCCCTAGTTGGTTTGTAGCCAGGGTGTAGAGGGAATTCTTTTTGCAGATTTGCTGCTTACCTTAGAGGGAAGAGGTAAGGGTAGCCAGGGTACTGGCTCTTTCTCTTGGCACCTTTGGAGAGAGGTTTTTTGTGCATTACTTCACTTTCTAGTAAAATGCCACTCTTAACTGAATACTCAACAGATTCTGCACTAATGGAATTGTGAAGGTCAAATGTTCTTTTGGAATTGGAAGGATTGGCCTGGAACTGATGTGATGTCAACCTTCATGGAGTACCCCTTTGTCACACTACCTTTCTTTCATAGTGATCTGTAGTTCAGTAACAGGCATTAAATGATGGTGATTCACTTTGGTGTAATACAAGACATGTCCTTTTTGCAAGATTCTTGTTGCTACTTGAACTGTTTCTCCAAGCTTGCTACTTTTTCGGAAATTATCATTTGTTTCAGAACTGCTGCAGAACTGCCAAATCCTAGAAGAAAAGTTGCTACTGTGACCCCCACTATGTCTGATGTTCTGGATGGTTTTGCTTTTTTCCTTTCAGCTGATGCAAAACCTGACAGGGAGGTTGAAGGTAAACATAGAAATATTTTGTCCAGTGATGTACTGATGAGTTTTCCTTTCATACCTACCAGAATGAGGTGAGTTCTTAACCATGCAAAATAACTGACCCATAAGTAGCTACCCTGAAACAGCAGCTGACAAACGGAGACCTCTCATTTAACCAAGTAAGAGTCTATTGTGTGTGTTCTTTATGTATGTTTTTGGACACATGACCAGGGCAACGGGCAGAAGACTGTTTCAGAATTAATGAAATCAAAGGATTAAGTAAGCACTGCCACCCCCTCAAAAAATACAAATGAGCACTCAAAATGTACATCTTCAGAGACGCCATGACAGTATTAATAAAAAATCAGACAGCCCCAACAGTACTTATGGGTTGAAGAGATTTCAACATGATTAATAAGCTGGTAAACAAAAAAAAAAGGGTTAATAAACTCAAGAAGCATGCAGCAGAACTGATAAAGTCAGATCCTTAGCAGGATGAACCGAAACAGGAGGGGGTCTTTTCCTGTCTTCTTTCACAGTTGCCCATTATCAGCAACTAAACTGAATGGCTGCCTCCAGCTTTGCCAGGCTTCTGTAAGTATATTTAAGAAGCACAGTTGCATATTTTGGTGCTGTACAATGCTGAGCTGCATTTAGCAGCACTCTGTAGTGCCACATGGATTGGGAGTAGAAACTTCAATCAAACCCCTTGGAGCACCTTAGGCCTGACTAGCTGTGCTTTGCACAACAGTGGCGGATGTGGTATACAAACTAAGTTTTCTCCATGGCTAAAACCAGTTCTTGATTACCGAATCCCTGTAAGTCACCAGATTAAGGTATACATTTTTATAAATATTCAGTAAATAGACTACGGTTTAACAAGTATCTGTAGAGATTACACCAAAACTAGACACCCAAATACCACCTTCACCAAGATTGATAAGAACAGCAGGACAGGTAAGCTGTTGTTATGAAGCCATGAGCCATGAAGTATGTAGATCCTTAGATTCCTACATCACAGAAAATATGATAACACTTGATGGTAGTTTATGTGGGAATGAATGATCTTAGGTACACTACTCAGCGGGACATGCATAATATGATATAATGGAGTTTACAATGTATGCGTCCAAGGCTGTGAAGACTGGCCTTCAGTTGTATCCTGCAATCACCAAGAATGACGCCATGGTTTAAGATAAAACAACTTGTTTTGACAACTGCTGTGCAGTTGGTGTCATTCAAGTGGCACTCAGCATGACAGGAGACGGCAAACAGGTGGTCTTGTTTTTCCAGAGATGGTTTGCTTCTCTCATCATGGTCTTTCACATCCTGGCTAAAACTTTTGCTGCTCCCAGAATGCTTTTTAAGCAGAGTCTTGTCCCAGATATTCCAACATAGTAAATTCTAATTTGGATTACAGAAAAGTCACTCTGATCAGTGCTAAGAGTCTATACAAAAAGATTCTCCAAACGTATGGCCTTCCAAAACTTCAGAACATTTTTTTCAGTGCAACTACAAAGAACTGATTTCATTACAGTGACAGCACTCCCTCTAGGCCTGGGTTCAGAGACTCTCATGTCTTCAGATACACTGCTAACTGTAGAGGAATATTTGTGTTTATAAAAAACTCCATTATCTCACACAAATCCTACCTAGATGTTTTGGATATATTTAAGTTATACTGACTAAATCTAACTACCATATTATTTCTAGCTACAGACCACCTTCCATGGCACTTGTTGACCGCAATAATTACCTAGACGTTAATTTATTTGTTTAGCATTTGTTTACCGGGGAAAGTCCGACTTGGAATGAAGCGAATTTTCAGCGAAGGCCTGGGGAGATGCATGTCTTTCTAACGTGGGAGGAAACCGAAGCACCTGGAAGAAACCCACATGAACACAGGGAAAACATGCAGACTCTGCACAGAAGGCACTCCAGCACAGAATCAAACTGGAGAACCTCTTGCTGTGAGGCAACAACGTAACCGCTACACCACTGCGCCGTCCAATACAAGTCTGAAATAAAATCCCAGCACCATTCTCCTAGGTGACCAAGTATCCATCAACTGGCAAACCTATATCAACAATAAAAAATACGCCCAATACTTTCTACAGTTTGTTAAAACCAACCCACCTGAGCAAACTGTCAATCATGGAACCTGAAACCACAATCTATGAACATTTGATTACTAGGAAAGTCCGACTGGGTGGGAGCCCATTTTTTTTTTAGCAGAGACCCATGGAGAAAAGCTCCAAAGTATTACAAAACATTTTTAAGAACAATAATTTTAGTCTTTAAAAATAATTCAAAAAACAAATACAGTTTACATAATTATATCAAATTAGACATAATATGAAAACATTGGTTAAGAAAAGATGCAAGTTATATGGCAATGATTTAACAGTTTGAGAACTTTTAGCCAGTTTATAGAGAAATTAAAGGCAAGTTAGTATAACACAAACAGGAATTGTAATATGAATTGAGAGAAAAGCAGGATTATATCATATTTAAAGCAAAAGCCAGCAGAGAAAAATTGACAGAATTACGAAAGTGAGTGATGAAGGGAGAGTAAAGGTATCTATAGTACGAATAGGTATTTGTTCATATTTAGGCGATGTGCATGAACAGAACCAGCTTAGGAAGTCTTTTCAGAATGTTTCTGAAGGATGGGAGGGAGAGTGCTGACCTGATGGATATAGGTAAGGACTTCCAGGCCTTAGCAGCATGGTATGCGTATAGACAATGCCCAGCAGATGTGATAGGTTTGTGGACAACCAGGAGTTTTTGGTCACTGGATCTAATGACCAACTAGGAATATAATGATGTAGAACATTATTTAGTGCTGGACAAGCAGGTGGATTCTGAATAATTTTATTAGTGGTAAAGAAGCTGCATACATGTTAAATGATGAGATAGTTCTAACCAATTTAGGCTTTTTAGTGCTACACAGTGGTGGGTTCCGAAAGGGGTATTTGTCAACTTTGCTATAGCAGTGTTCACGTTTTGATTTTTGCAATGGCTGAAGGTTAGTAAGGATGGGAGCACCATACAGAAGTGTGTGGAGGAGATAAGTAGTAGTAAGTGTAGCTTTAGCTGCATCATTGAGAACGTTTTTGGCTCTGTAAAGTATCCCTAGTTTTTAATGAGCTTTTCTTACGCAATTTTCTTTATGCACATCAAATTTAAGATTATCTTCCACTATCATCCCTAATAATTTGCTATGAGAAGTGACTTCAATGGCTGTATTATCAAGATGGGGCACTTTAAATTTAGTTTTTTCATGGGGGAGTGATTTGGGGAAAAGTAGTTGTTTGCTTTTTTAGTATTGAGCATAAGTTGTGAGTTATAAAGCCATATTTCAGTGGCTGTTAAAGCTTCCCAAGTAATTTTTTGGAGGTGTACCATGTCAGATGTGTAAATGAACATGGAGTCATCTGCATACTGTATTAGATTAGAAGTGCAGTGCTAATACTATAGGAAGGATGGAAGCCATGCTGTGTCAGGGATAGGAGTACTTTCTGCAGGAGATAAGTCCAGCGATTGTTTTTGAATACATTTTTCAAGTATTTTGGAGAGTGGGGATAATATTGCTTTAGGTCTAAACTTAGTAATGCCTCTTGAATTTCCTTCATTGTGCATAGGGATAACGTGTGACTTTTCCAGAGAGAGAGGGAACATGGGATTCCTAGACTGACCTACTTTATAAAGCTTGAGACAGGATAGGCAATGCTATTGGCTGCTACTTTACATTATTCACTTGGAAGGTCATCAGCAGAAGTAGAGTTTAAGAGTAGTTTTTTTATAGGATGTAAGCACAGGTTTGAAGGTGAAAGTGGACATCATGATTTATGGCTGCTGGGCTGGTTTAGGATTACATGTTGGGCAATCCCTGGTTAAAAATTTTATACAAGAGTTGAACTGCATTGCATTTTTGAGTGATGATTTATTGGGAGAGGGGTTAGGGTTTAATTTATGGCTGGGATGCAAGATTTCATTACTGTGTGTCCAGAATTTTTTAAGGTTGTGTTTATTATTAATCTGAAAGTTGTTATAGTATAGTTTATTTGTCATCATTAGCTTGCTTTTAGCATGATTTTGAAACATTCTAAAGCTTTCAAGATTCTGCCATTCTTTCCATGCTTTTTCTCTATCCTGCAATAGCATTCCACTTTTTTTGAGTAGCTATATTCCGTTGTTTTCAGTCTCTTCCTTCTAGAAGATGCAAAGCTATTTAGGATATTCAGAAAGGTTGTACTGAATTCATTTACAGCATCATCTTCCACCTTCAGGTCAAATTATAATAGAGAATAATCAGTTTATGGACAATACAAAGCAATTAGCAGATAGGTTCAAAGTAAAACAGTTTTTTTTCCATTTCCCGAATACAGAAACCTGCCAGTTGGGAATAGGAAGTAACTGGCATATACTATGTAATCTACTGGTCAACAGAAAGGACAGTGGCCAAAACAGTAAGTTGTCCTTACAGTGCAAGAACAAGTCTGTCGGAGGGTGGGGGTATGGGGGGGGGGCTGTTAAAAACTAATTTTCATCAGAGAAAGGCACGTATCTGACAGAAGAAGTTAATGCACATCAAGGTTCTTCAAGCAAAATTTGCTTACATTATACAAAGACAAAATTCTCAGTGAAAATGTTTTAGAAGTTGTCCCTTGTGGCAGAGCTTCTGCATATTGTGGTCATATATACTGACCACAGGCTCTGCACTGTGACAAACTTGGTGACTGTGGTTTCTTCCTGTACCAAACCCTTCATCTCATCCTACCTAGTTTAATTTGCCCATAAATCACTTATCCTATCACTAAAATCAAGCTGGTGGTACATCACTGCAAATGATGCAGGCTTTAGAGATCAAACCTGTTGCAACTCAAAGATGACCTACATAAATTCCAAAGTATCCCTCCACTGACTGATCTCCATCACCAAAGCTACTTTGTACAACTTTCAGTTCTAAATATATCTAAATATCTGGATTAAGAAATCTGTTCTTATCTGCTCTCGTGTATAGTGGTAATTTAAATATAAAAACCATTAGAGTGGAAAACTTGTATCAATAAAACATTTATTAAAAGAAAGAAAATAATTAATGCAATAAATTTATATCCCCCCCCCCCCCAAAAAGAAAATACTGAAACAGGCTGGCAAAAATATTTAATGTACTGCAAACAAATCTAAGCTTAAGTATGATCTCAATGTAGCCATTTCCACCAAAGGTAGCAATACATCCTTCTTCAGCTATGTCAGGAAAGTAAAAAGTAAAACTCAAATGTACTCTGAACCGGTCTACAATACTACAATTCACTCAAATAGCAAGACAATAGACAATATCCTAGCAGAGAAATTTAACTCCAATTTGTTTCCATCTTTTTGCTCCTGCTGCCTGCCAACCATCAGATTCTCTTCTTGGTAAACTGGTCCAATCATTCCCATTATCAGGTGAGAGTCAGCCAAGACAGGTCATCATCGAAGCAGCTATCAAGGATGGTTTGAACATTTTTCTGACTTTCTCCCTCACCCTTATCAAGGACAGACCTGGACGAGGTGCTGCAGAGGGGCATGTAATGGGATGTCTCTGGTGGAGGGGTTGCCTTCAAGCATCCCTGTCTATCCTCCCATGGCATGAGCAGGAGATCTCTCTGGCCTCCAGCAGGGAAATTGTACTACCCTTGTGCCTCCAAATCATCCAAAACTTCCTCCCCCAAGGAGAGGTGAGCAGGCTATGCTTCTTCATTCTTAAGTGTTTTACTTGATAAGTGGAAAGATAAAACACTAAAACTTACAGAATATCATCACAGCAGAAAGAATTTGTAGTTTAATTAAACATTTATTCTTTACAAGAGTACAAGGTTCTTTAGAAATTATAAATAGTTGTGTTACTCAGCTAAAAAACAAAATCAAACATGGTAAATTTGTTGAGATTCATGATTTCCTTCAAAAGAGAATAATTTATCATGTAGTAAACAAAACAAGGTGGCGTCTATTAAGAGAACAGACCTGAACATATCAGAAGCCAGTGAAGTATGCAGAACAGCTGAAATTACAAGGATCCAGTTAACGGAATTAGTGGAGAAAACAGAGGTAAGTAATATGTGAGTCAACTAGTAAGGCTAAAATGAAAAGTAAAGTGAGTATGTGTTACAAATGTCTTTGATATGAAAGACAGCGCCATATGATGATTCCAAATGCTCACATAGACTTAGTTGTATGTATTAATTTAAATTTATTTATTTATTGCTAATCAATTAAGGAAACTGGATTGAAGACCCTTTTTCCGCCATGACTTGGGTCATTTAGACAAATGCAGTGACTAAAACAGACATCATAACACAGGCGTTGTTACAAGTACCAGAATAAAACAGTTGAGATTTTACTTTTGCATTGAATTTTATCACTTCATTATTTGCCTGATTTTGGAAATGGTGTTTCAATATGCAGCTGCTGCCTTTGGGAAAGTATTTTAAGTAGTAGTCAGTTCATATGGAGGTGTCTGCCTAGAGATTACCATCACATCCACTAAGAGAATAAGACTCTTTCCTTTCAAAAATCTGCCTCTAATGCTTCTAAGAGAGAATGTGAGTGTTTGTGCATGTATGTGTGTGTGTGGCGGGGGGGGGGTTGGGGGTCAGTAGTGATCTATCAATTTGTAGATAAGGGTGTTAGAGCAATATGTTTCAAGCCGACAATGGTAGCCAGTAACATTTGAGCAGTCTGGTGCAGTGGTGGTTCCTATTGTTGGGCAGAGTTTGGGTAGAGACTATATAGATAAAGAGCATTGCATACTCTAACTTCTACAGCAATACATTGATTGTTACAGATCACCTGGCTTCTAATGTCATTTAGCAGTGCTTCTACTTTGCTGGCTATTAATTTATTAATGTGCAAAGTGAAAGAAAGACTGGGGTTGAGTGTAATTCTTAAATACTTCTGGGATACACATACTGTTAACGAAGATCCAGTGTGGTATGTGTTTCTAATACTGCTTTCATTCCTAAGAGAGTGTTGGGGAACCAAACAGCATTATATTACATTTTGCTGTATTAATAATAATTATTTGTACTATACCAATTCCACAGTATCCTGAAGTCCTCCTGCAGTGCCTTACGGACTGACTAAGTTTTAAACAGATCTGGTACTGATCATATCATCTGTATAAAGAAGAGCATTTTTATTAGGGAGATCACAAGGCAGGTACTGATAAACATAGAATAGAAGTTGGCGTAAAAAGAACCCTGGTGGACACGCATGCACAAAGATAGTTTCTGTTGTCTTTTTTTTTTGTGTCCCCCATTCCCCTCAAATTTGAATGCTTCTAATTTTTCTAGCATGCATCATGAAGCAGCAGGTGAGACTATAAGCATACAATAATCCCTGTCCTGCATTTTATTCAGTCATGCAGAATGTGTGACAGAAAAAGGAGAATTCTTTAAGCTGTACAAAAAAAAAAAAAAGTGCTTACAATAATTTGCTTGTTGTTTAACAGAAAGTACAGTTGTGTACACTTACCATAAATGTAGATGTTCGAGTCTCTTCACTGTTGCAGTCATGACTGTAGGGTTCTCCCCTGCCGGCAGGCAGTCCTCGGTCAGCCAGAATCCTAAAGTCTGGGTCCGGCGTCGGCTGTTCAACCATGCTCCCTGACGTCAGAGCGCCAGGAGTACAAAGCTGACAGCCGACGCCATGTTCTCCAGTTTTTCTTGCCCCAGATGTCAGGAGTCCCAAAATGAGAAAGGTCCCATATCCTTTGCAAATACACCTCAGAAGAATGGTGAAAAAAGGAACCACACAAAAGTAAAAATAAGAGGTGACAGGAGGGAGGGAAACCCAGACTGCAACAGTGAAGACACTCGAACATCTACATTTATGGTAGGTGTACACAACTGTACTATGTTCATCGTGTTTCACTGTTGCAGTCATGACTGTAGGGTAGAATCCCAAAGCAGAATGAAAGGGAGGTGTTCATAAAGTAGAAGGGGTGGCTAAAAGGCCCTGCAAGACTGCAGAAGCAAAGCCTGCCCTAGACTTAGAGTAGAGAGGTAGATTGTAGTGCTTAGAAAAAGTATGTACTGAACTCCAAGTTGCAGCTTCCAAAATGTCTTTGGTAGGAACTCCCCTGAGGAAGGCAGCAGAAGTGGCAGCAGCTCTGGTGGAATGAGTCCGTATACTCCCTGGCATTTGCTTTCCATGGTGTGAATAACAAAATCTGATTCCATGAGCAATCCATTTAGAAATGGTCTGTTTTGAAATGGCTTTACCTTGGGAACTTGAAGCATAAGAAACAAACAATTGCTCTGATTTTCTGATGTCCTTGGTTCTGTCCAGGTAAAAACGTAGCTGTCTGTGTACATCCAAGGAATGTAAGATCCTTTCCCCTTTATTTTGAGGAGTGGGCAAAAAAGTTGGCAAGTGGATAGTTTGATTTAAAGCCACTTTGGAAACCACCTTAGGCATGAATGTAGGATTAGTCCTCAAAGACACCCTGTCTTGATGAAAAATAATATAAGGTTCCACAGCCATAAGAGCTTGCAACTCTGAAACACTCCTGGCAGAGGTCAGGGCTAACAGGATGGCTGTTTTCCAAGATAAAAACTTGATGTCAGAAGAGGCAGCAGGCTCAAAAGGAGGTAAGGTGAGCTTTTCCAAAACATAGTTGAGATCCCAAGCAGGAATGGGAGGAGATCTAGGAGGTCTTAAGTTCTTAGCTCCTCTGAGAAACTGTCTCATGAGCTGGTGGGAAAAGATTGGAGGGTCTGTATTATGAGTGGAAATAGCAGAGGCATGTATATTAATGGAAGAGAAAGAGAGACCCTTATGTAAGAGATCTGTCAGATAAAGTAAAATCAAAGGAATGTTCGGAAGGAGAGGATCAGAATCCTGAGCCTGCATCCAGGAACAAAATCTTTTCCATTTTCCTGCATAAGATTTTCTAGTGCTAGGACGTCTGGCTTCTAAAATGACATCCATAACCTGCTTGGGTAGGAGAGAAGGAATCAAAGGCCCTGGATTAACCAGGCCACCAGGCTGAGAGTGCTGACATGGGAGTGTAGAACCTGACCCTGATGTTGGGACAGAAGGTTCGGAGTCTGTGGTAAGACCCAAGGGGGCTCCAGATATAGGTTTTTTAGAGTGGGGTACCAAAACTGTCGAGGCCAGTTTGGGGCCAACAAGATTATCATCTTGGGCTTGTCCTGTTTGATCTTTAATAATACCCATGGAAGAAGAGGAAGAGGCGGAAAGGCATATCCCGAGAGGTTTCTCCAACTGAATGATAGTGCATCCACTTTCCAAGCTTGTTCATGGAAAGTCCTGGTGCAAAAATTCTGTAGTTGATGATTGAGATGGGATGCAAAGAGGTCTATGTGAGGACATCCCCAGACTGCTGTTATCATCCTGAAAATTTCGGTGTCCAGCATCCATTCGTGAGGATCCGAAAGGTTTCTGCTCAGACTGTCTGCCAGGAAGTTTTGCTTCCCTGGTAGAAACTGAGCTTGAAGGTCCAGATTGCAAGCTAGAGCTGTGTTCCACAGATCCATGGCTAGTCTGCAAAGGGGGTAGGAATGATATCCCCCTTGCTTGTTTATGTACCACATAACTGTGGTGTTGTCTGTCCGTATCAGTAGTTGTCCGGGTTGTAGAAGATTCCTGAAGGCCATTAGAGCTTTCTGAACGGCTAACATTTCCTTTAAATTGATATGCAGGTGCTTCTGATCCTTTGTCCAAAGGCCCTGCAGACAGTTGCCCTGAAAATGGGCTCCCCATGCATAATCCGAGGCATCCGTGGTTAGAATCTGAGTAGCAGTAGGCAGACAGAAGGGTTTCCCTTTGTTTAGAGTACATGCCTTGGACCACCAAAGGAATTCCTTTTGAAGACATGGCAGGATGGAGATCAGTATGTCTAAACTTTGGCAATGCTGAGACCATACACTTTTTAGGTACCACTGTATTTTCCTCATGTGTAGTCTTGCATATGGTACGAGAAGGATGCAGGAGGCCATGTAACCCAAAGCCTGCAGGAATCTCCTTGCAGATAGCTGAGTTAAAGTTGCCAAGGTTTTGAAAGTTGAAGCCAGCAGAAACTGTTTCTCGTATGTCAGAAATGCCATCTGGGTTGTTGTGTTTAAAGAAGCGCCCAGAAAAATTATTTGTTGTGAGGGTGTCAAATTTGACTTTTTTACGTTTACAGTGAATCCCAGGAACTTGAGGAGATCCTGAACAAAACGTAGATGCTGGAGTAAGACCTCCTTGCTGTCTGCCTGAATAAGACAGTCGTCCAGATAAGGGTAAATTTGAATTCCCTTGAGTCTGCAGTAAGCTACTACTGGAGCCAGGCATTTGGTGAAGACCCTGGGCGCAGTAGACAATCCAAAGGGCAGCGCAGAGAATTGAAAGTGCCTCGATCCGGCCTTGAACCTGAGGTATTTTCTGCGTTCCTGCCTGATGATGGGAATGTGTAAATATGCCTCCTTTAAATCCAAAGTTACCATCCATGCATTTTTGGACAGCATTGGAAGTAGCTGCTGTAGAGTAAGCATCTTGAATTTTGGAATCTCTAGAAAGGTGTTCAAGACAGACAGATCCAGAATGGGTCTCCATGAGTTTTGCTTCCTGGGGACTAGAAAGAGCCTTGAGTAAAAACCTTGCCCCATCTCTGAAAGTGGAACTAGTTCTATGGCTTTCATAGCCAAAAGAGCTTCCACCTGGTTTAAGGCCTCTGTCCATTGATGTTTTGGAAGGTCTGGCCATCCGCTTGACCTTGGCAGGGTATGAAAATGGAATTTGTAACCTCTTGAAACCACATCCAGAACCCACTTGTCCTGGGTTATATGAGTCCAATTTCGATGAAAAAGAGAACATTTTCCTCCGAGAGGGGCTTCCAGGCAAGAAGTTCCTGCAGCCCTACAAAGGGAGTCATTGAGTCTGTTTCCTATGTGTTTGTGACCTGTCCTCTCCTCCCCTACGGGTGGAAGCAGTCCACTGTCTTGGTCTATAAGAAGCTTGTGTTTGAGGCCTTCCTCGGGAGCGTCTACATCTACCCCTCTGAGGCCTGTCAGAACTGGGAAAGGACCAATTTTTTGTAGACCAATTCCTGCTAAATCTGGGTGGCTGTACTTGTAAGAAATCTTTAACTGTTTGCATGGATTTCGCCTTGTCCTCCATCTTTTTAATCACCTCTTCAGCTTTTGATCCAAACAAAACATTATGCTGAACAGGAGCATCCAATAATTTAGCTTTTACTTGTTCTGGCAAATTTTGTTCCTTTAACCATACATGCCTTCTAATAACTGTGTCAGAGGCAGCAGCCCTACAAGAAGCCTCCAAGGCATCAAATCCACAGTGTAAACCATGCTTCCCAACTTGTTCAGTGGCATGCATTAAGTCATGTAATTCCTCATCATCTGCACAGGCAGAAATGGAAGTAAGCTTTTGTTTTAAAACAGACAAGAGAAATTGCTGGTATTTCAGCATATGAAACTGACAGTTTAAAGCCCTAACAGATAAAGTAGCAGAAGTGTAAACTTTTTTGCCCCATCTTTCTAAAGATCTAGAATCCTTCTCAGTGGGAATGGGGGTTTTTAGCAGAAGCGGCCTTAACTCCCTTAGGACCCTGAGAAATGGTTTCAGGGTCAGCAGTAGGGTTCTTGTATAAAAACTGGTGGGAATCAGGAACCCTGTAATATCTATCAGGCTTAACAGGAGCAGGAGGGAAAGAATCAGGGGTTAAGTTAGCCTCCGAAAAAGCATCATCCACAATATCCAAAACAGGAGGAATAGCCAGGGGTCTATGTTGGGGAAGAAGAAGAAAATCCCTTAGTCTTTTCTTAGATTCCGAATACTCCTGTCCTTCCCACTGGAAATGTTCCCTCATTTCATGCAAAGTTTTCCCAAAAGAGAAATCCTCAGGGGGAGAAGCTGAAGGAATGGATTCCTCAGCATCAGAATCCTCATAAGGAGGGAAAGAATATTCCTGGTCAGAAGAAGAAACTGAAGAAACAGAAGCCTGATTAGAGGAATCATAATAAACTTCCTGCCTTGGCCTTTTATCTGGAGGGGGATGTGAACCCCTAATCATAGTAAGTAAATCCTGCCCCATCTTAAGTAACTGTTTCTGTGACTTGGGAGCCGGTTCAGAAGAGGCCTGTGCTGCAGTCTTTGATTTGGAAGGAGTCTTTGCCTTTGTCTTTGGCTTTGCCTTTATTAGAAGCTGAGTAGGCCTGAAAACCCCTTCGGAAGCCAGTACCTGCACAGCGGCTCCGGACCCATCCGAAGGAGCACTGTCCGAAGGTCCTGCAATAGAAATATTCAAAGGCCTAGTTGGCTCCTCGTGGGAGTCCGTTTCGACCATCGGTTCCGAAATGGCTGACGACAGGGGCTGCAAAAGCACCTCACTGACGACGGCCGAACCTGAAGCTGGTGCGATATAGTCAGATTTGGACCTCGGAGGCCTGTCTTTGTCGTTGCATGGTTTGCGATCTCCGGTAGCCGTTGCATGGTTTGCGTCTCCGGTAGCCGGAACCGTATCCGACGACATTTTGTAGTTAAAACGCCTACCGAAGTAATGAAATGCAAAATCGTACCTTCGTTTAATTGTACGTTGATTGAATCTAGCACAAAACCGACAACTAGCTACATCGTGGTCAGGGCCTAAGCAAGGAATACAGTAAGAATGAAAATCCTTATGAGGTATTTGCTTCCCACATGAAATACAATTATTAACTTTTTCTGACATCGGACTGGAGCAAGAAAAAGTTTCCCCAACGGGGTACTTAGCTTTGAGTGGAGAAGAAAGTCTTCGGACTGAAGTTTTTCAGAAAAAATTGTCAGGAGTCAGCCAACCGGCACTTGCAAACTGCTATCACTGCACGGCAAGAAAGACTGGAGAACATGGTGTCGGCTGTCAGCTTTGTACCCCTGGCGCTCTGACGTCAGGGAGCATGATTGAACAGCCGACGCTGGACCCAGACTTTGGGATTCTGGCCGACCGAGGACTGCCTGCTGGCAGGGGAGAACCCTACAGTCATGACTGCAACAGTGAAACACGATGAACATCAGGGGTATGGGAGGGAGCGAATACTACAACACTAAAGAGAAGGACATCTACTGTTATGGTAAGATTTTACACAACTGTACTATGTCCTTCTATAGCACTGTTAAAGTATTCCTGAAAGAAGGGAGAGTAAAAAAAAAGCTCAAGAAACAGAATGGGAGGTGGAAGGCTGAGAGAAGCCCTCAACAAACCCACATAAAATGGTTTCAGCAAAACCTGCTCTGGCCCTGGAAATCATGTTCAACTTATAATGTTTAGTAATGGTATGCATGACTAAGCAGCAGCTTCATGGATGAAATTGGTGTCCAACCCCTTGACGAAGGCACCAGAAGAGGCAACAGCCCTAGTAGAATAAGATCTAACAGAAGCAGACAGAAACTTGCCAAGAAAAGAACAAGAAAAGGAAATGGCCTTAGATATCCAAGAGGAGATAATTTGCTTAGAACCAGCCAAATCCAAAGACCTGGAATGAAAGGAAACAAAAAGCCGTTCAGACTTACGAATAGTCCTAGTTTTATCCAAATAGTACCTGAGCTATCAGTGCAAATTCAAGGTATGTGGGACCCTCTCAGTAGCAGATTGAAGAAAAGGGAAAAAGGAAGGGAGTAGCACTGACTGATTTAAGGATAACTCATTTACCACCTTGGGCATAAAAGAAGGATTAGTATGAAGGGACAGCCTGTCTCTGTGAAAGAAAAAAAAAAGGGAGAATGGCCATAATGCCTAGAGCTCAGAAACCCTCTGAGCAGAAGTAAGAGCCAGCCACAAAACAGTCTTCCAGGTATGATGTTGCAAAAAAGCAGAATTTGCAAGCTCAAAAGGAACCGGAGTCAATTTTTCCAAAACAAAATTAACATCCCAAGGAGGAGGAATAGTTTTTCTTGGAGGCCTAATACGCAGGATGCTTTTAAGAAATTGTTTGACCTCAAAACGAGAAGTCAAAGGAGGAGTCATGGGCAGACAAGCAGAAATGGCTGACAAATGGGCCTTCAAGAATAGGCTAAGCCAGACTGGAACAACTCACATAAATAAGAGAGGACAAGAAGGCCCCCACTGAAAAAGGGTCCTAGTTACGAGAATGGCACCAGACTAAAAATCTTTTCCATTTTGGGCATATACTATTTTCTGGTTGATGGTTTCCTTGTCTCTCATAAAACCCTGAGGACGTCCTCAGAAAAGAGGTGCCTGAAAGGATCAAAACCCTATCACCCACAATGTCAGATGCATCATGGGCAAGTGGGGATGGATGGGAGACCCCTTGTCCTGTGTGAGGAGATCCAATCAGTGAGGTAACTTGTGATGACTGTCCCTGGCCAGATACATTAAGCGAGGGAACTAGTGCCATCTTGGCCAAAAGGGAGTCACTAGCAAGATTTTTGGGGAGTCCAGCTGAATCTCCTGCAGGACTCTTGGAAGTACAGGAAGAGGAGTGAAAGCATAAAAAAAAATCCCCTTCCATGGAAAGGATAAGGTGAAGCTGCCTGTTCAGAGCGGAGGCAAAAAGATCTACCTTTAGAATACCCCACCGATGGACAATGTCTAGAAACACGTCTCTGTGAAACATCCATTGTGGACCTGCTCAGTCTTCCACAAGATTGTGCTCTGAAGGAATGTATACTGCCCAAAGAGTTAAATAACTGAAAGCCACTTCCCAAGCCTGAAGTGGCCATCCTGCAGAGGAGGTAAGACTTCATGCCCCTCTGCTTGTTGACATACCACATCACTGTAGTGTTGTCTGTGTACACCTTCAAGGGGCCCGGACAGAAAATGGGGTGAAAAGCACGAAGGGCCAGAATCAGAGCACTCCTCTCTTCGACGTTGAAATGGCCTGATTTATGATGGGGAGGCCAAAGACCCTGAACTTTCACAAATTACAACTAAGAGTGACAAGTGCCCACTGTTCTGCATTCAACAGAAGTGGCTCTGCTTTGTGATTTATGATTGGCCCGTATGCCGGTTTGTTTGTTTGTCTTTCGGCTTTTCCCGGTTAGGCGTCGCCACAGCGGAACTCCGGTCCGCTAATGATTGGCAGTAGATTTTCACGAACGCCGAGGTGCCAGCTCGACGTCCAACCTTCAACAAGGGCACGCCACCAAGAGATGCCCCCTACCCCATGTCTGAGGCATCAGTGAACAGCTCTTGAGAAGGGACTGGAGGCCAGCCTGGGATGAGAGCAAACTGTCAAATCCACCACTCAAATTCCTTCTTGAGACAGGGAAGGAGAGGTACACAAAGTCAGAGGGTGAAGATGCTGCAGCCAAAGTGACGTGAAGTACCACTGAAGCTTCCACGTATACGGTCTGGCAAGAGGAAGCATTGGAATAGAAAAGGCCATGAATCTCAGGGCCTGAAGAAACTCCCCAACTGGCATGGCAGTCAGGGGAAGAAGAGCCTGAAAGATGGCTGTCAACGACAATACCTTTGGAGGTGGAAGAGAGGCCAGCATTGGCACAGTCTGAATCCTGCAACCCTGACACACATGATCTTGACAGGGAGTTAGGACGGACTTTTGAAACTTGATAGTAAAACCCCAGACTTTGAAGAAGGTGCCTGATGCAACAGGTCATCTAGATAAGGGAAAATCTAAATGCCTTGGAGCCTGCAGAAGGCAATCACAGAAGCTAGGCATTTTGTGAATACCCTTAGGACAGTAGAGAGGCCAAAGGGCAAAGAAGAGAACCGAAAATGAGAGGAAGACACAGAGAAACATATAAACTTCATGAAGAGAGGGTGAACAGGGATATAAAGGTAAGCATCTTTCAGAACCAAGGACACTAGAAATGCCTGGGGTAATAAAAGAGGAAACAGAGTTTGAAGAGTAAGCATTTGAAGAGAAGGGATCTCGAGAAAGGTGTTGATCCAAGAGAGAGATCTAAAATAGGTCTCCAAGTGCCCTCCTTTCAAGGAACCAGGAACACACTGGAACTAAAAAAAAAAAAAAAGAAGTTCAGGGTTGTTGTGTCCATACATCCCTTTTATGCCCTACATTCTGTGCAAGGAGCATAAATGTGATGTATGATGCAAACAAGATCTTTTCAAATTTCTCAGTACTGGCTGAATGACGGACTACCTGGGATGGGACATCCCTTCTTTCAAGAAAACTTCAACAGTGATATAGAAGGACATCTACTAACATGGTTCTGATCAATAAAACATATACAATGTTTGAACACTCCTTTGGATCTGATGCTTATCAATGGCACCCATCATCTCCATGATTTGTCAGACTGAAAAACATTTTTCCCCTCAGCTCAACCAATATTACACAGACACACACACACACACACACACACACACACACACACACACACACACACACACACACACACACACACACACACATATTGCAGATTCTAACTAAAGGGCAAGATAATGTGTCTGGGGTGTTGTGTAGATATTTTCTTGATACATCACCAAAGCTTAAATAATTTCTTGTAAACACACCATATTTACACTATTCACTAAAAACTAAAGCTGTCATGCAAAATGCAGACATATACAACCCTAAATCATCCCACCCATCTAAAAAAACTCTCATATATTTACAATATTTAAAGAAAAATATTAAAATAAAATAAAAACTAAAAATGAAATGCATTTCCTTTTCACTTTAATGTAAAAAAAAAAAAAAAAAAAAAAAAAAGGTAACTCCACACAATGCACCTCCCCAAAAATATCACTACCCACGTAAATCAGTCTCCTTGAAATTAACCCTGTTCTTATTAGAATGAAAACATCAAACACTAACATCAACCAGGCAACTGGAGAAGAGCATTTCTGGCAAAACAAACTCAATTCTAATTACCTAAAGTAAGTAAAAATAAACTAAAAACATAACTAAATTAAAAATCTTACAATTCCTAATATAATTTTTACTAAATTACTACAATATGCAGAAAAAATATTCAAGTGATAAAATCCTATGCAAACTATTAAAACCCCTATTCAGAAGAAGTTTATGTAGTTAATATAGCCCACTGAAGTAAATGGGAAACACTAACTTAAATAAAACAAAGAAAAAATGGAAAAAATAGAATACACGATGGTCCGCTTCATGTAATATGTGAAATCAGAGACATAACTAGGCAGGGCAAAAGGGCAGCTACCCCAGGTGCAAGATGTTAAGGGATCAGGAGATGCTAATTGGTCAGTAGTGCACTACCAGCATTCAGAAATGAGTGTCTATAGTACGTTTGCAGTCAGGGCTTTTTAAGTGGCATAATATGTATAACAAGCGCCTTGCAACATTTTTTTAATGCAAAAAAGTGTACGTTGCTCTGTCCTTAAGTACAAAGTTTCCAACACCCCCCCCCCGCATTTAGAGTTGATGGACAAAAGGCAGTAGACTGGAGAATGGTATTGGGTGCTAGATGAGAAAACCATGGCTCTGCATGAACTACCCAATACTGGTAGATTAGGGTACTTGGTTTGTGATGAATGTTGAAACTTATTTGCTAAACTACAGCACTAAATATTTCAAGTATCATGCATCAGTCCACTACATATTTCAATTAAACCTGCAAACTATAAATTCTTGGTTTATTTTTGGATTTCTTTGAAAGTGGAAGGTGGTCTTTTGAATAGATAGTTTCAGAGACATAAAAAGACAAAATTTAAAATGGTGGGGTAGAATCAAAGGACAGCCTCCTGAGGACTTGCATGGAAAATGAAAGTTATGTACTTACCATAATGAGAGCTCCGCATTTTCTTCTTTTCATCTGTTCCAATGCTTGGGTTGTTGGATCTGGTCAAATCTGACCCCGGCTTCTGGATCCGAGAGATCTGAGTCATCCCCTACCCACAGTTCCCCTCTCCTGTCTGAATTACCGCTGACTGATCATAACCAATCATTATGTGTGCTTGCGTGTGTGTATGTATAAATAGATATATATACGTATACATTGCTATAGATATGTATGTGTCAAGAAGATAAGTGATCAGACAGGGTCTCTAGATGTACAAAGATATTTGGAAGGGGAAAGGAGACAGGGGAGTTGAACCAGATGAAAAGAAGACAACAGGTTTCTATTGTTATGGTAAGTTCATAACTTTTGTATCTGATGTTGCCTTTTTTCATTGATTCAACATGCGAGACAGATTTCCAAGCTACCTGATGGGTACCTGGGTGGACTCTCAAGGAAGGATATTCCTGGGTAAGGCAGAGCCAAAAGATGCGGGAATCTTGGACTGCACATCTAATTTATAGTAAGATACACAGGTATGAGTTGAGGACCATGTTGCTGCTGCATATATACCACTAAAGGGAGATCATTTAGGAAAGGCTGTGGAAGTTGCTATTGCTCATGTTAGTCTTCGATTGTAGAGATACACCTAAAGAATGAAAGACAAATGAAATGCAATTTGCTAACCATCTTGAGACTAACTTTAGAAACTGATTGACCCAACTTTTTCTTGCAGAAGGATGTGAACAATCAATCTGATTTGCTGAAAGTCTTGGTACAATGGAGGTAAAGTCCGAGTTGTCTCTGCACATCTAATGTATACAGCATATACTCTCCTTTAGATGGAAAAGCACCTCCATTTGCTCTTGTAAGTCATTTTTGTAAAATTCCTTTGAGATGAATAAATGATTCATACTACTGGGGAAGAAAACCTGGCATCTCTGTCGATCATCAAAACTGGAGAAACCATGTGGTTAGTTTTAGGGTCTGTAGGTCCGGTAGAAGCATACCGGAGGGGTGTGTGAGGAGATCTGGAAATGGATCCAGCACCCACGGTGGCTGAATTAGGTGAGGCTGAAGAAAGAGGAACCACACCTGTCCAGGCCAGAAAGGGGTAAAGATGATTACTCTGGTCTTGCACTCCATTGCATTCTGAATAAACTTCTGATAAGTGGAATATGGGGGGGGGTGTAAAGGAGACTTGGGGCCAAAGATGGACTACAACATCTCTAGGTGACTGACACAGTGGAGGGATGAGGGCAAAGTAACGTCTGCATTTGTTGTTTAGATAAGAAGCGAAAACGTCACAGCAAGGTTAGCCCCAGTGGCTGAAGATCTCTATTGCCACTGTTTTGTTGAGAGACCACTTGAGAGGCAGCAGTATTGTTCTGCTCAGCTTGTCTGCCAAAATGTTGGACATCCCATGCACTGCTACTAAAAAGCGGGTCAAAGACATCGTCCATTGCCAGATTCTCATGGCTTCTCAGAAAAAGAGGGTATGACTGGGTTTCACATTGTTTGTTGATGTATCAAACCACTGACACGTTGTCTGAATATACGGCAATCACATCTTTGGGAAAATGATCCTGAAAAGCCTGCAACATAAGGAAGGCAACTCTTAACTCCAAGACATTGATGTGAAGGTTGACTTCTAATGGAGACCACATTCCTTAGACTGTTCTCCCTTCAAAAACCCCCTCCATGGGATGCATCCGTGGTCACTGTGGCTTTGGGTACTGGAGGATGAAAATCTGCCCAGAGTGACTGAGTCAGACGAAATCCACCACTGAATGTGGTTCTAGCAGACCAGAGTGAAACATATTTTGTAATGAAGGGGATGAATTTTCTGAGACCATTTTACAGCTAATGTCCTTTGTAGAAATCTTGTGATAAAGGAACCATTATAATGGAGGAAACCATTGGACCTAGGAGTCATAATATCAGTCATGCCTGGTGATAGTTATGTGTTATTACCTGAAGAGCAAGTGATATGATTGATCTGACCCATGCTGAGAGCATTTTTGCTATCTGATGTACAGTGTATCTGGCAGCCCATGAATTCTCCGGATTGGGTAGGTTGTAATTTACTCTTCTTGGTGTTTACAGAGATACCCAGGTAGGCAGACAGTCTTAGCAAGAATGAATGATGTGTTAGAAGTAGATCCCTGGAGGTAGCAATTAGAAGCCAGTTGTCCAGATATGGGAATACTTGGATCCTTTGAACCTGTGACAGGCTATTACTGCCACAAAGATAATGGCAGTGGTAAAATCCTGAGACAGGCTGTCACCACTGCCATTATCTTGGGGAACATCCTGGGGCTGTGGTAAAACCAAACAGCAGCGCTCAGAATTGAAAGTGATTGGTTCCCAGGTGGAAATGGAGAAATCTTCTGGACTGCCGCTGGATCTTTATGTGATAGTAGGCATTCCGGAGATCTATAGAGCAAATCTAGTCATCCTTTCTGAAAGTTAAAAGGGACTGTATTGCAACCACTGAGAATTTTGTCTTTTTTACAAATTGATTCAAATTGCTGAGATCCAAAACTGGTCTCAGATTCCCTGCCTTTTTGGTACTAAAAAGAACTTAAACTCAGAATTCTAATTGGTCTTTGGGGACCGGTAGGATAACTCTTTTGACCAGCAACCTATGAACCTCTGTTGCTGCAGATTCCAACTGACTGAATGGAATGTTGGCCATCTTTCATTTTATTCTTAGGGTTTCTAAAAAGGGTGTTGTATAACCTCTGGTAATAATCCTTAGTACCCACGTATACTGAATAATGTTTTGCCAGGCTTGACTGTATAAGGAGAAGTATCCCTGTCTGCCTCCAAATTGCAGCAGTTGGGGCAAGCGTTCAGGGACACTGGTAAGGTTTCTCTATAAAAGGTCCATTGAAACCTTCATTTTGCAGACTGCCACTACCTCTGAGGTGATGTCCCATGGAATTGCCTATGCCTCGGGAAGCCTATCCCCAGGAGTGTCCTGGTGAAAACCCTGAGATACCTTGAACCACATTTTCCTTCCACTTCTCTGATTCTTGGAGAAGGATCTCTGAGGGGTTGAAAAATGGATTTCAACAGCAGACAAAGTCTTTCTGTTCTGTTCACTTCTGGAAAGCATGTCCTTGACTTTTGGTCCAAACAAGGTGGAACCATCACATGATGCATTTATGAAGGCGGTTTTAAAGTTTGCTGCAAAGTCACAGAGCATCAGGCACGACGACTCATTGTAATGGCTGTAACAGCTGCTTGGGCTGCACCATCTGCTGTGTTAGAAAGCAAACTCATAGCTGCATTTGAGGATGACTGCAGGGTAGACAAACGGGAATTCACATTTTTTTGGATATCTGCTTAATTACCCACCAGAAAATTTAACTTCCTTTATCAAACCCCTCTGGAAGCATGTGAAGTGAGCCATATAGTTCAGGGCATGATGAGAAAATGTGGCTGAAGCATATATATGTTTCCTCAATCTGTCGAATGCCCTAGACTCCCTGTTAGGGAGATGGAGAGAAAAACTCTACTTGGACAGTTCCTTTTTAGTGTTTGCTACTACCACTATGGCATCTATAGTGGGACCCCTGGTCCAGAATGTAATTTCTTTAGGAGCAACTAAAATTATGTCTGGCTTTTTTTTGGGCTAAGCTCTGCCACATCACGCTTCTTCCAGGCTTTTTGAGAAATAAGGCTAAGGGGTTGGGAGGTGGGACCACCCAGGACACTGAAAGGCTGGAACTAAAGGCTTTGAGAAATAGACTAATCAGAAGGAAGGAGCACTGGTGGACCATCTCCCCTGCTGTTTTATCAATTCCAGGATGTCTCCAAAGAAGATCGCTTTGGGGGGGATCTTGGGGAGCCTTCTTCCTCATCCAAGTCAGTATCTTCTTTGACAGGGAGAGGAGTCAATATGCTTCCTTTAACAAGTCCTCTTCTGGAATGTGTCTTAGGATTCTTGAGGGGGACACGTCAGAATCAGACATGTGATTCGAGTGTTGAGTACTCTCAAAGCCTAAGGGATCCATTTGTCCCTGTCTACCAGAATGTGAGGAGGAGGGTGCAGTCTTCAGAGGGATCTGAACTCTGGGAGCATACCAGTCATTTTGGTTCAGCCAAGACCCTCTCCACAGCCTCGAAAGCCACCTCAGCCATTGTAACCGAAGAACAGACAGCCAAGTTAGTTTAGTCACAAGCCTTCCCAAATTCAATGGTTGAAGGCCCCTTGGAGGCCCTCAGAACCAAGCTGTCGAGTGTTGATGTCCTGAGCAGCAGTGATGGCTCTGAAAATCTTGGGGGTTAACTCTACTGCTGGTGGCCCAACACCGATGCTCTGGGTCTGGAACCCTACTTGACCCGAAAACATCGAAGCTGAGTGAGTGAGAGAAGATGTCAAAGCCAAAGTCACCAGGGCTGTTGACTCTGAAGCTGGTACTGCAGGAAGGTTGGAGCCGATGTACACTGACTCCAGGAATGCAGATTGTGTAAGAAGCTGAGAAGACTAAGCAGGAGGGCTGGAAGGGATGGAACTGGGAAGACTCCCAGATGAATCTTAATCCTCAAAAATGTCCTCATCATTTAGTCAACTTTGAATTCCGTGAGACTTCTAGCAGACTGGCCAGATATGGAGGATGAAGCTACCAATGCAGGCTTCAAAGGCACTTTCTGTAATATAGGAGAGTGAAACCTGGGGCTTCTCAGTGCAGGAGTACAGGACAACTTCAGAGATGGAGTCTGGATCTGAGCAACATTCAGACCTTACTGTCTGGATACTTTTGATGCTGGACCCACAACAGATGTGGGGTTGGAAGACCTTTTCTTAGTTTTCTCCAGGCGATCCTCAAGTCTCTTATCTTTTGATTTCTCTTTTATTTTCTCTCTTTCTCTCTCTTTTCGGATCTCTCTCTTTCTTTATACTGCTTCTTTTCAGCAGAAGGGGAAGATGTGGATGCCTTCAGGTCCAAAGACGTGAGGTTATGATTTTTTTGTTTTACTGATTGCAAGTGCAGTTTGAACTGAACTTCTAAAAACTCCAGTTCAGAGCAAATAAGACAAGGGCAATGAATTTTAGCACTGCGTGTTTGCTTTTTTTTTCTCCAAAGTGATGTGACTAATGAGTTAATATATTTAAGTAAGGGCGTTTTAGAATACAGGGGATTTGCGGATGCAAAATGCACATTTCATTGTTTGTGTATTTATGGCAACTGCTGGTGTTATGTTTCTGACATACATGTAGGATGTTTAGACATAAATCCATTAATGGAGATATTTTATATCCTTTATTCAAGCAATGTTTAAGAGTACTTCCTCTCAAAATTCTTGCCCCTTTGTTACTAAGTTTTCCACTGACCATCGAAGCATTACTACTATCTTAAAGAAAAATTGGCAGCTATTTTGGAGTGATCCTGGTAGTTTAGACCAGGTGGGAGACATGCCACAGACAGCGTTTAGAAAAAGTTCAAGCATTAAGCAGTTACTTGAGAGGGTAAATGTTTTTGAGTGTAGCAGCACTACTATTGGGGCTAAAAAATGTGGCGGCTGTTCTCAATGTTATTTGGTCATGAATTGTGACCAGATTAAATTGAACCATACAACCATAAAACCTAATGGCAAATTTTCTTGCAACTCCAAAGAGGTTGTTTATGCTGCCTTGTGTCAGCACTGTAACATATTTTATATAGGGAAAACTAAAAGAAAGTTAAGGGACAGAATTTATGAACATCATAGGGACATAAAAAATGGTAACAAAAACAATGCCCTGTATAAGCACATAGAAAAACACTCAACACACATTTTTTTATTTGCTGTTGTTGAAGGGGTCAAAATAGATCCTAGAGGGGGTCCCTGGGAAGATTATTTGGAATTCAGGAAATTATGTTGGCAAATCAGGTTGAATGCCTGTACCCCCCCAGGTCTCAACAATAACATTAGTATTAGCAGCCTATTAAGGCTGCTTTCTTATGTTATATAGTTTTTACTAGTTTTTATATGTTTGAGCTGTATACCATGGCTTCTGTTTGTTGAAATGTTGCTAGAATATTTCTGTTACTTTCTAGGTAACAGTGTTTTTGCTGTTTTACTTTAAAGATATGTCTATGAACTTAAGTGTGATGTGTTAGATTGATTAAGTCTGTTGATAATTAATGGTATGAGAAGTTTTATTGACTTATTATGCCATGTGTTCTCACAGGTTTTAGTATATTTAACAAGAGTGTATTAATTTTTGGTGGATTCTGATGAAGTCTTTGGCTACAACCTGATGAAAGTACTCAATAAAAGGTTTTTGATTATCCTGGTGGAGTTCTTGTGACACTGTTTCAGGCTTGCTCATCCTTTGGTGGTAATACCCTGTCCTACCCAGATCACCTTAAGTCCTAACTCTGTACTCAGTCTCCTAAATGTTACTGAGATGTGATCTATGCCTAACATACAAGCCATCTTCATATCCAGCTCTGACAGATCTCTCGCACATCTGCAAGACAACAACAGGCTCACTAGATCCAAAGACCAGAACTTTGTCTGCAGCATAAACAGAACCTGCTGGAGGGACCAATATGTGTCTCAAAGGATCCCCGTGCTATGGAATAAGCTCCCCATCTACTTGAAGCAACATTCGTTCCTGACCTTATTCAAAGAAATCTTTATCATTGAATGGGAAATTGCAAATTCACACACTGTCTGGCCCCCATGTCTCTGATGGATAGAGGCTGACAGTAAGTAAATTAATCCCCAACTAACATATCCCCCCACACATATAACCTTAGTTACTTCTTTACTAACATACTCCACCATATAGGGATCCAAGGAACACTAGGACAAAACTGATTTGGGTTGCACGGCTAAGCTTGTAAAGACTTTGGTAGCTGTCAGCCTAGTATGAACCTAAGAACATTTTAAAATATTGCACCTCTTGACAAAATCTGATATGAACAAGCAATGCAGGACAATTTACTTGTAACAATGCAGTCCCAATGGTACTCCAATAAACATTACAGGCATGTTCTGCTATACACTCTAAAATACCTAAAGGGTTTTAAGTCTGATCCACTTCTCACTTCAACAATGTTAAGCCATGTTTATATGGGCACAATCTTAAACTACCCAAGGTGCCCAACAAAACAAAGTATGCACACAAAGCCAATTATCAAATTGAGTTAGTTCACTGCCTGGAAGGTAAATGTCGCTTACCGTTTTCATCAATAACGAAATCAAACCCATTTTTCCGAAATATTTCCAAATTCTCTATCAGTATGTTTTCATTTACAGCTGTTAAATGGAGTCTCTGAGGTCTGGCAAATAAAGAACATAGTTGCAATAAATTTAAAATTAAGTGTACAGTTTATTCATCACTGTATTACAGAAATCGCATTTTCATTCTGGCTGCTTTTCTGAAGTTGGGCACGACTAACTGGTCAAATGTGACCCATTATGGGAAGGTGACAGAAGCAGTATTCAATCTAACACTCCAACTGCAGATATTTACAGACACTTAGGCACATGAAAACCTATAAAGAGATGAGGCATTAAAGAAAGACAGACTAATACATGTCACAATAACTTTTTACTGAGTGAGATGCATCTACCTTTTAGCTTTTGTAAAAATCTTTCTAATGTAGGGGTGAAGGGAATCATTTACCAAACCACTAAACTGTAACTTTCAACAAAAGTCTTAAGCTAAGCATCTTTAAAAGCTGTCCTGTGACTGCAATATTCTAGTTACTTCAAATGTTCACAGATATATACTAAGCTTGAGGCCTACATACTGCTCAAGAAGGTTAGCAAAGCAAACCATTAAGATTTTAACACAATAGCTGCCATGCCTACACCACATACATCAGGGATGCATTTGAAATTACCATCTACTTACTGAGGATACAGTTAAAAGTAGTCAGGATATTATGAAGCCAGACACATGCAGAAGGAGTCTGTCCCAAAAGCAAGGATTGCATTAGCTTAAATGTCTATTGTGCCAGCAGGTGTCATTAAAGTGACAATGTAGATTAAAGATTTTGGTATGGGCATTTGTAGTGATTCCACTATGAGTGGACAAAAGACAATCCCTCAACCTAACCTGCCCAAAATATGTGTTTTTGCGAGGGGGAGATAGGCCACGCCCCATACACTCTTTACATGGAGGGCTGTCCCCCCACACCCCTCCAACTAATATAATCAACTTCACGGTCGCACTTCAAGGGGTGAAAAGAACAAACACTCAGAAATGGCACTTGCTGCTTATGATATTCTCTGATAATGCTTTTCAATGGAAATGCTGACACTGTCAAGAGAATCAGGTCTCAAGGGGTTGAGGCTAGCAGAATCTTCTTTTCTCTAGCAGTAGTGTAGACATTTGTAGCACTGCTGGGTCTGTGGAGATGGAGATCAAAAAAGGGTAGTCTTTCACAGCATAAAAAGCCATGCATAGATCACCATGTTGGAGTCTATAAGAAACAGCATAAAAGGAAGGCTTTGAATCTGTTTAAGCAAGATAGGGTTCTCAGGCCTTCAGTTTTCTTAGTCACAAGAGAGAGAGAGAAAGAAAAATACCATATGATAAGCAAAACTCCAGTACACAGAGATTAGAAATGTAAACATTACACTATTTACAAACACATACTTTGGAGCTCATCTACCGCAGTAGCATTTTAAGTAGAAGTTGTATCAGTGGGAATGTTGGTGTGGGGATGTTCCCCAACACATAGGTGAGAGATTAAATGGGGGATAATAAGTTAAAGGTGAAGAAAGCTAGTAAACAGTATGAATTACTAAGGCATGGAAGAGAGTGGTTTAGGTAATGTAGCCTTTTTGAAGACAGGAGCACTTGTTTTCATGCTGAAGGTGGAAGACAAGATCCTATATGAATCAAGATAGGTCAGAGCATTCTTTCAAGTGAAGGGGAGTGATTGCCAAATGGACAGACCATAGATTATTTATTTACTTTTTAAATGGGTAAGGACTGATCCATGCAGACTCAGCCCAGGAGCACTTCTTGATTAAATGACATGCTCAGAGTTACACAGTAGGCAAATGGAGACTGAGGGGATCAAACCATGGGATCGCCAGAAATCAGCTTGTGTACAGCTCATGGTTTTAATTCTATATGCTACCTGTCAGACAGTTTACACAAGAAATCTCATATCTTGTTAATTCAATATGGTCAATCACAAAAGGTGAAAGCCATTTATAACAATAATATTTTTCTCCTGGGAAGAATTACATAGGGATTCATAACTATTTTCACAAAAAAATATTCTTGTACCTTTACAATCATGAATATTTAAAAAGCAAAAAATACAGAACACTGATCAGGATCATATTTTATATCTGCTATATCAACATCATCGGATACTGTCATATACTTTTTGAAATATAAATCAAATCTGTAATCAGTATATACCAATAATTAATGCATCTTTATAGTAACATTCTTGTCGCAGTTATTATGCTGTGGGGATTACATACAGACTTTTGTGTTTACAATTTATCCAGAATACATCTATAAGATTTTAAATTATATTACCATATAGAACTCCATTAAACTTCTATAGTTGTTGTTTATACAATACATGGTCACATCTTCTTCTAAGAGGCAAATTAAAGGGCAAGGCAGAAAACTGAAAATAAAATCCCACAGAACAAAATCTTAAGACTTTTATGTGATCTGGATGAAAAGAAATGTGAAGATTCAAAGTAAACAAAAGGGGTTGTGGGAGAATCATAGGAAGACAGCTCTGGAGAGATAACATCTTGAATTTTGGAATCCTTAGGATAGTGTTCAGGGTTGATATGTCCATGATGGGTCTCCATGTGTCTGCTTTTCTTAGAACAAGGAATAAGCTTGAATAAAATGATTGCCCTTTTTCATGATGGCAAATTAATTTGATGGTTCCCTGATGGAATACATCTTGTAAGATTAGTAAAACCAGATGTTCTTGATATGGGGCTACATGGGTAATTTAGGAAGAAACTTGAGGGAGGTTTCAAGTCAGTTAGTACCCTTTCTTGATTATATCCAGTACCCAAATGTCTGATATTTCCGATCTTCAAAGTGGCAGGGACTAAAGAGAGTTACACTGAAAGAAAGGAAAGGGTCATGTGGTAGTGGGGAAGACAGGGAGGCTGGTAATCATAAGTTTGAAGTCTTGTCAGCAAAGTATCCTTTAAGGTTCTTTGAAATCTTGTTTATGTTTCTCATGCCACTTTTTAGACTTTTTTTCCTTTTGCTGTGACTTTTGTCCTTTGTGGAAGAAGGGTCTGGCTTTAGAGGGGGTAATTTCTATGAAGTTTTGGTATGGGGAAAATAAAACGTTTAAAATCTTGCACAACCCCCCCCCCCCGTTGCAAATATTTAAAAATATCAGCAGATGCTGGACTAAATGGATTGCCTTTGTCCAAAGGGGCATCCAGCAACTTAGCTTTGACATCATCATGCAAAGACTGTATTCGCAGCAATGAACACCTGCTTAAAACAGATCCTGTTGTTGCTGTCCTGGAAGGGGCATCAGCAGCATCACAACTCCACATTTATTGATATCTTGCAACCTGTGTGGCAGAATTAAGCAGAGACAATAACGAGACTTTATTATTCAAATCAGAAATGTCTGAAATTAGTTTGTTCAAGTTATCAAATACAGAAAAGGATACTGGGTTATGTGGGTTTGGTAGTTTATGCCACAGAAAGAAAGAGTAGCAGAAGTGTCAATTTTCTTCCTTTACCTATCCATAGCTCTACTATCCTTAGCAGCAGGCAAGGCATTTGTAGAGGGGAGGAGTTTAGATGTTTTGTCAAAGTCAACTGAAATCACGACAGGGTCTGAGGAAGAATTCTTGCTCAAAAATTTATGAGATTCTAAGACTTTATAAAACCTGTAATTTTTTTTTAATGTGCAGGTAGCTATAACTCAGGTGTCAAGGAAGCAGATGAAGATATTGTGCAAAGCATCCAACAAATACAGAATGACTGAAGGCTTAGGGGCATTAAATGTTTTACAAGTCATTTACTTATTGACATTTGTTTACCGGGAAAGTCCATCTGGGTACAGGTGCCCTTTTTCACCAGAGGCCAGGAGAGAAAAGCTCCAAGGTATCTTATTTAATGCAATCAATATTTACAACAAATTTGTACTTCACAGACTTGCATACCTTTACAGTCAAAGTGCTGTAACATTTTCAAAATAGTGTCAACAAATTAAATCCTCCAGAGGAGAGCCAGAAGAGAATGTATTTTCATCCTCTGACTCATATCTAGTAGGATACTGGATCTCTGAGGAATAAGCCAAAGATTCTACATCTAAATCAGAAGAATCATTTTCTTTTCCTGAGCAGAAGAGGTAGTGGAAACTGAGGAGACTTCAAAGACATAGAGCTTTGAAAAATTATGCTTCTGTTGTGGATCAGCTGGAGAAGGGGTAACAGGAGGGAAAGTATACTTTGTTTTTTGCTTCCTCTTTTAAGGAGTGTTTGCAGAAATAATGCAAGGTGGGGCAGACTCCCAATGTACCTCAATAAGGGCACCTGGGACATTCTCTCAAATAAAGGTCTGCAGCATATAGCCTGGTCCTTCAGAAATCAGTATCTGGTGGATCCACCTTTGTCACCTTGTCAGCCATCTGATGGTTGGATGTGATGTGCTTGAAAGTTGTGCCTTGTTGGCTTCTGGAAAGGTAGTCGATGTCAACAGGAGGAGAGAGAAACGCTGAATGGTCTATGGGCTCATGATATGCCTTGACAGAGATGTCCAGCTCCAACAAAATAAGAAAAGCTTCAGAACGTTTAGGTTTCTTAGCCTTCTTTCAGGTGTCCTTCAGCCATCATGAAAGAGAAATCTTTGAGGCCAACCTGCCTTGTGCAAGCTCCTTACATCTTTGATTCTCTAAATAAATTTTCAGAGATAAAGCTACTTAACATTCCTTAAGGTTATGATCTGAACCTAGGCAGAAGAAACACTTAAGTATGACTATTTTTGTAGGGAAGATGCCTATCACGGTCACATTTTCCTTGGCTGACACAAAAAATTAGGTAAACAGGAAGGGTCGTTATGGGAATTCTTATCTGGCCACAATAACTGGAAACTGGCACAGGCCTTACAGATAAACAGACTGAATTGAAAGATGTAGTCTTTCTTATGCTGGCGGTAAAAAAGTTCAGAGGAATTTTGCACCTGTACGTTCCTTATGCAGTAGTATGTACATCTGTGTATAGATCAGACATATGGAGTGAGAAGGAGGCACTCATGACTTGTTACACTCGCTGGACATACATAACCCTTGGCAGGATACTTCCCATTAGCGTGCATTACTGAAACAGTGAATAAATGAAGGGCACTTGCATAACTACCACAAAAAAAAAAAAAAAAGTGGCATGCAACAACTTGAGACACAAGAACAAGGCATAAGATGACTGGAAAGAAATCTCACTTTTTAATTTCTTCAAATGTTTTAGATTTCTAAAACTGTGAGCGGAATGGACCCCATTCCTAACTTAGAACAAGATTAGAGTTCAAGAAATTAGTTGCTTCAGTCTTTGATGTTTGTCAGCAGTGCTCTTCCCAGCATCCACAATGTAACCAGAATTGCCTCTTTCTACAGTTCATACTGGGTTACATGTAGTTAACTCTAGCATATTTAAATATGCCTGAAAATTCATTGCTACTGCTCCTGTTATTGAAGCTGTCTAGGTGTCTTTGGCCTACATTGCTCTAGTTTATTTTTCCAAATACTGGTATTTTATGACTATATCTCTCAGTATGTAGGACACTGAAATAAATGAGTGTAACCATTTCAATGATTATTGTCATTTTTATCTTTTTTTTTTACTACTATATTTGGTTTTGTTGTTTTTACTTTCTTAACTCTTGGTACTGGATATCTGAAGTGATCAGAATGTCATCATTTCAATAATGCTTTGTGGTTCATTCTTTCAATGCTTCTCAACTACTGTAGTGTTTGCACAATCTCCAATGCAGCAATCTTGTCACATAATTGTGCCTTTCAGCATACAGACCCCCTCAGTCATGAGTATGCAGCAACCAGCAAATATATCTGTGCATTTTTTTTCCAGTTCTGAAACTGCATTTGTGTATTTCTCCCATTTTGATTACAGACTTTGTAAACCAGCATTTATGTTATAGTTTCCTCTTTCCATTTAAATTCACCTCTCCCTTAATCATTCATGGGTCAGATACTGGTGAACATGTGACTGTTCCAAGAATTATCAATGTTTGCCACTGTAATTGTCATCTTTTCACTTTTCATTCCTTTTTCTCTAGTCCTGTTCTTTATATTCATTTTATTGTTTTGTCACTTTCAGCTGCTGCTCTATTCCCATGTAATTCTGGTTTGATAATCCTGCTCGTTTTGATACTGTATACTGTTTTTACCATAACTAAGATTTTTTGATGATCTGTTCACAATATTGTAATTTTCTAACAGTGATACTTGTCTTAGTTGCTTTATAGTTTTCTCTATTTGATGTTTTCACAGTGGCAGTCTACTTGTTCTTTTCATTTCCTTTGTTACTCTACGTTTTGTGGTAAACTTTATTTATTAGTTTAGCTGCACAGCACTATATTGTATTTATTTCTGTTCTCTTGCATGAAATTCTCTCAACAGTCCCAGTTACTGAGCATATCAGTTTAACAGTTTTCTAACATTTTGTGTCTTACTCACTTTCTGTAGAATATTTATTTCATCTGTCTTAACATCTTTGTCCATCTCAATTAAAGCAAGCAGGTCTACCCTTAGATCATTTTCTTCTAGTTTGAGAGCTTCCTCTTCTCTCTCTGTTTCCTGCTCTTTCCACTGCAGTGCAAGTCTAACTGGACTTTCATGCGAGTCTCCAACAGAAGTCATCACCTGTGGCATATCTTCTTCAGATGCATGCTGTTCCATCTGGGAACTCATTGGCCCATTATGTTTTGATACGCCTGCATAGGAGTTTCCACACTAAATCTGTCACTTTGCAGTTGGTCTATCACTTCAGTTTCACTTTGTTTAATTACAACCACAGTAAATGTATTTTTCTCAGTTATATTCCACCTTTATGATCTTATTTTTTATTGTGAAAATTACCATTTCCAGGTGACTTTCCCTGTACTTCTCTTCAGATATCTTCAGAGCCACAGTTTTCATATTGATTACTTATTTGCATAAATAATGGAAAGAACAGAACAGAAAAAAAAGGCAAGGGTAGATCAAAAGGAAGAAATCAAAACTGCACTTGGAACAATTAAAGAATACTACTGTAGGAAAAAAGAGGAGACAGTCTAAAATTGACAACATGGCTCAAGCTGTAGGAATACAAAGACAGCTGGATGAGAACTGCATGCTTGCAAATGAAATAAGCAATGAAAACAGTGGGAATTAAGACTAATGGTGATGAAGAGCATTCATATGCAACAACTGACAGAGAAGACATTACTGAATTAGAAGTGGGAGTTTTTTCAGATATGGTCAAACATGACATATTACTAATTAAAGATTCAGTTATTAAAGGAACTGGTACTTAAACATTTGCAGACAGGATAAAGAAAAACGAATAGTATTATGCCAGAAGCAAAATTAATCACTGGGAGTAGGGAGCGGTTTTAATTCATGTTGGCACATATGATCTCATCTTCAAGGACTCTACAATTGTTAGTAGGGAACCAGCCCATTTAGACAGCATAGTTTGCACAGGTGTCAGGATATCTTCTTCTTCTTTCGGCTGCTCCCGTTAGGGGTCGCCACAGCGGATCAACTGTTTCCATTTCTTCCTGTCCTCTGCATCTTGCTCTGTCACACCAACCACCTGCATGTCCTCTCTCACCACATCCATAAACCTTATCTTAGGCCTTCCTCTTTTCCTGTTACCTGGCAGCTTCATCCTTAGCATCTTTTTCCCAATATACTCTGCATCCCTCTTCAGCACATGTCCAAACCAACGTAATCTTGCCTCTCTGGCTTTGTCTCCAAACCTTCCAACCTGGGCTGACCCTCTAATATACTTATTCCTAATCCTATCCACCCTCGTCACACCCAGTGCAAATCTTAACATCTTCAACTCTGCCACATCAAGCTCTGACTCCTGCCTTTTTATCAATGCCACTGTCTCCAACCCATATAACATAGCTGGTCTCACTACCTCTTGCAGACCTTCCCTTTCATTCTTACTGGTACTCGTCTGTCATAAATCACTCCTGACACTCTTCTCCACCCACTCCATCCTGCCTGTACTCTCTTCTTCACCTCTCTTCCACACTCACCATTACTCTGAACTGTTGATCCCAAGTATTTAAACTCGCCCACCTTCGCCACCTCTACCCCTGCATCCTCACCATTCCTCTATCCTCCCTCTCATTCACACACACATATTCTGTCTTAGTCCTGCTGACCTTCATTCCTCTTCTCTCTAGAGTATATCTCCACCTCTCCAAGGTCTCCTCCACCTGTTCCCTACTCTCACTACAGATCACAATATCATCTGCAAGCATCATAGTCCACGGGGACTCCTGTCTGATCTTGTCTGTCAACCTGTCCATCACCATTGCAAATACGAAAGGGCTCAGAGCTGATCCTTGATGTAATCCCACCTCCACCTTAAACGCATCCGTCACTCCCACCGCAGACCTCACCGCTGTTGCACTTCCCTCGTACATATCCTGTACCACTCTTACATACTTCTCTGACACTCCCAACTTCCTCATACAATACCACAACTCCTCTCTAGGCACCCTGTCATATGCTTTCTCTAAGTCCACAAAGACACAATACAACTCCTTCTGACCTTCTCTGTACTTCTCCATCAACACTCTCAGAGCAAACATCGCATCTGTAGTGCTCTTTCATGGCATGAAACCATACTGCTGATCACTAATCATCACCTCCCTTCTTAACCTAGCTTCCACTACTGTTTCCCATAACTTCATGCTGTGACTGATCAATTTAATCCCGCTGTAGTTACTACAGTTCTGCATATCATCCTTATTCTTAAAAATCGGTACCAAAACACTTTTTCTCCATTCCTCAGGCATCCGCTCACTTTCCAAGATTTCATTAAATAATCTAGTTAAAAACTCATGCACAGGTGTCAGGATGTATTTTTCACAAATCACATAATGGGAGAGGCACATCAGTGTGAATGAAAATATTTTTTTGGGGTAAATATCTACATGAAAAAATGCCCCACTTTTTTAAAAAAAAATGGAAATGTGTAGGACATCCAAACCTTATTTTGGCCACACATGCATACAGACAGGATGGGGACTACTTATCAAGACAAGGGAAAGCAATATTTGCAGCAGATATATTGCAAAATTTGACTAACACAAGGCAGAATTTTTGCCAGGTCAGAAATTTAACATTGCACAGATAGCAATATTTGATGCATCTGTGCTGGTTGTTAATGCTAGAATCCATTAGTAAAATATTTTTCTGTTATTGGAAAATTTGCTACATTCCCGCAAGACTGATGTTGTTACTGTTTGTGAAACAGGTTAAAGAACAAGCACTGGAAACTAGTTTTGTCAGGTTATAAATGTTTTTACTATAACAGATATTCTAACAAAAAAATCAAGTGGAGGAGATATGAGACCTGCGATTATATGTTTGATTATAAAACCAATACTGTACATTGTGTATAGACCTCCAAAAGTCAAGTGCTGATGCCTACATGAATTCATACATGCCTTGCATGAAACACAGGACGGACAAATAATAGTGGCAGGGGACTAGCATTTAACAAACATACTGGGATAATATTAATTCAACAATATTAGTAAAATAATTATATACAACATATGATCAGGAGCAGTAACTGTTGCAGGTTATAAAAATCTACCTGGTAACAGAACATCCTGGAATTTGTTCATGTTTGTAAGGCAATGACGGTTACTTCATGTCAAGTTTTAACGCCGTTGATGTGTAGTGACCATGGGATTATAAAGGTTAAATTACTGCTAGATAACTCTGCCAACCTGAAAATCTAACAGAAGAGTACATGAAAGCAAAAAAAGAAGTTATGTCTTACCATAACTTTCTATCTGTATTGTTGATCCTCATTCAGTCATTACGCATGGGTATCGGTTCTGACCTCGGAACCGAGCCGGCCATTTTCCAAGCTCGCGTCAGCTTCAAACTCTCGAGCTAAACTCTTACCCACAATCCCCCATTCTCTGTTACCTCAGATTGAGTTTGCAAGTCAAAGAAGGTAGAGGCTACCTCTGTTCAAATAACCTAAGAGAACCGGATAGTGAAATCCACTAGAAACCACAGGAGGGGGAAGGAGGGAGGGTCGTAATGACTGAACGAGGATCAACAATACAGATGGAACGTTATGGTAAGACATAACTTCTTTATCCGATATTGTTAATCCTCATTCAGTCCTTACATGTGGGACAGAGTCCCCAGCTACCTCTATTCCTGAGAGGTTCTCATGGGAGGACATTCCTGAGCACCGTAGAACCGAAAGATGCTCTTCCCCCGGAGGCCAAATCCAATTTGTAATGATTGATGAAGGTATGAGGCGTAGCCCAAGTTGCAGCTGCACAGATATGTAAAGAAGCTCTGGCATGGAAGGCAGCAGAAGTTGCCCCTGACCTTGTTGAATGAGCTTTCATGGTAGTAGGCAACGAGATATTACATTGTGTATAAATGAAGGTCACACAGTCCTTCAACCATCTAGCTAATGTGACCTTAGCAACAGCAGATCCTAATCTACGTCCAGAAAAGGCCAAAAATAACTGGTCAGATTTACGAAAGGGTTTAGTCTTGTTTAAGTAAAAATGGATTTGCCTGTGGATATCTACAGTATGTAGGCAATACTCTCCTCTGTTTGAATGATTGGGAAAGAAAACTGGCAATTCAATGGCTTGATTAATGGACATTTCAGAGATCACTTTAAGCAGGAATGATGGATTAGTTCTGAGAGACACTCTATCTCTATGAAAAATCAAGTATGGACTCTTGATACATAAAGCTTGAAGCTCAGAAATACATCTGGCAGAAGTAATGGCAAGCAAACACAAGGTTTTCCATGACAAATACTTGAGGTCGCAAGAAGAGGCTGGTTCGAAAAGGTGACAATGTCAGAGCTTGTAGAACTAATGATAAATCCCATGGTTGAATAGGTTCTCTAAAAGGTGGCTTCAGATGAGTCAACACCTTTTATGAAGGTTTTGCACAATTTCTGGGACATAAGAGAGGAATCTTGGACACCCTCATGAAAATTAGAAATTGCAGCCAAATGAACTCTAATGGTAGAGGCTGATAGACCCGACTGAAAAAGGTCGGCCAGATAGTCTAGTATTATCGACACTGGTGCTGAAAAGGGATCTACTTGTTTATCTTTCAGCCAACAGGTAAATCTTTTCCACTTGCTCAGATAAGTAATTCTAGTGGAAGACTTATGAGAAGCACTGAGAATATCACATACTGGTAAAGAAAGATCATTCTGCCTGGCAATCAAGGGAATTGGAGTAGCCAAGCCGTGAGCTTCAGGCTGTTCAAGTTGGGATGAATCAGGTTCTGTGGATGTGAGATCAACTCCGGTGTTGGATGGAGAATCCATGGTCGATCTAGTACGTGAGACCAAAGGAAGGGGAACCAACTCTGTCGAGGCCAATAAGGTGCTATGAGGATCACCTTGCTCTTCAACCGATGGGCTTTCTTCAGAAACTGGAGAATGAGGGGAAAGGGTGGAAATGAGTAAAGAAGACCCGAGGGCCAATTGTGGACTACAGCGTCCCTGGGTGACTGTCCCGGAGGGGGAATCTGGGCAAAGCAGTTGCTTCATTTGTAGTTAGTCGGAGATGCAAAGAGGTCGCAGCAAGGATGGCCCCCGTGGTGGAAGATCTCCGCCGCTATCAAGGGATTCCGGTACCACTCTTGAGGTTGAAGAATGCACCTGCTGAGTCTGTCTGCTATCACTTTGGAACTCGCGGGAATGTGCGTTGTTAGAAAAAAACAGTTGGTAGCCATCGCCCATTGCCATATCCTCATGGCCTCTCGACAAAGGAGGTAAGATTTGGTTCCACCTTGCTTGTTGATGTACCAGACCACCGCCATATTGTCTGATTGAATCGCAATTGTCCCAGATGGCAGCAGGGAATGAAATATTTGCAACGCCAGGAGCACCACCCTCAGCTCTAGAACATTTATATGCAGATGGGCCTCCAGTTCAGACCAAGTGTCTTGGACTGTCTGTCCCTGACATAGCCCCCCCACCCCATCAGGGAGACGGCCTTGGGTTGCTGGGGGGAGATGGGGAAAGACCATTGTGACAGACTGTGTGTCATCCACCAATTTAAATCCTGTTTGCACCTGTGGGCTACTCGAATCATGGCTGAAAGAGGATGCTGAAAAGGATACCATTGGGTGATCTGTAGCCATTGTAGAAGCCTCATGTGAAACCTGGCCAGGGGAACAATGGTGATGGAGGCTGCCATGGAACCAAACAGCTGTAGAACCGAGTGATCTGTGGATTTTTCCCTTGAAAGGAATGGAATTAGTTGTTGCTTTATCCTTAGAATTCTGTGCTCTGGAATAGCAGCTCTGCAGTTTTTTGTGTCCAAGATAACCCCTATGAATTCTGTTGACTGAGATGGGGTGAGATTGGATTTTTGCCAGTTTATGGTTATGCCTAGCCTTTGAGCAGCGAGGAGAGAGTATGCCAGGGCTTTTTTCAGTAGATGTCTGGTGGGGGCGGAGATGAGCCAGTCGTCTATGTATGGAAACGCCTGGAATCCTTGAAGTCGCAAGTGAGCTGTAACAACTGCCATGCACTTTGTGAACACTCTGGGGGCTGTAGAGAGTCCGAAGGGCAGTACTCTGAACTGGTAGTGACTGGCTCCCGCACGGAAGCGCAGAAATCTTCTTGATGGCCTGTCCACTTTTATGTGGTAGTACGCATCTTGAAGATCTATCGAGCACATCCAATCGTCTTTTTCCAAAAGCGGGAGGATAGACTGTATTGTGACCATCCGGAATTTTTGTACTCTCACAAACTTGTTCAATACACTGAGATCCAAAATTGGTCTCCAGTCCCCGGTTTTCTATGGCACCAAAAATAGTCTTGAGTAGAATCCGGATCCTATCTGGTCTGGAGGGACTATTTGGATGGCTCTCTTTCTTAGCAGCTTTTCTATCTCTAGTGCTGCTTCTTCCATTTGACTGGGTGGAACGTCAGGAAGGTTTTTTGAAGGGGCAGGACAAAGATCAAAGGGGATATGATAACCTCTGGTTATGATCCTTTGTACCAAAGAATCGGTGGGGATGGTTAGCCAGGCAGAAGGGTACAAGGAGAAACGTCCAAAGGAGCTGGGCCGCTCTTCAGGAGCGCTGGTAGGATTGACAAGGGAAAGAATCCCTGGAACCCTGGTTATGTGGACCCCCTCTGCCCCGAAAGGAGCGTCTTCCCTGTGAGTTTCTCCCTCTGCCTCTGGGGGAGAACACGGCCTGTGTGTCACGGAAAGGACCCTGAAATTTCATGAACCATATCTTCCCACTCTTTTGGTTTTGGGAGAAAGCACGTTGAGGGGAAGAATAACGGACACCTATGGCAAAAAGGATCTTACCGTCCTGTTCACATCTGGCCAGTGTGCTGTTAACTTTGGGCCCAAACAACGAGGAGGCCTCAATGGGAGCGTTAAGAAAGGAAGCCTTAAAGGGTTCCGCGAAATTGCACAAGCGCATCCAGGCATGTCGTCTCAAGACCGCGGCTGAACCCGCTGCTCTAGCTGCTCCTTCTGATGCGTGAGATATCAGTTGCATAGAGGAGTTAGATATAGATTCAATGGTGACCAACTGAGAGGCCACTTTGTCACGGACCTCATCAGACATGGCACCAGCCAAGGTTTCAGAGAGCTCAGAAATCAGATCCCTTTGAAGCCTGGTAAAGTGTGCCATATAATTCAGGGACCTGATAGTAAAGGTCGCTGAAGCAAAGGTGCGCTTCCCTATCCTGTCCAAGGCCCGGGACTCTTTGTTAGGCGGATGGACAATCTGGCTTTCCTACTTCTGCCAGATCCTTTTTTGTTGCGGCTGCCACCACCAAAGCACCCACAGGAAGACCTTTGGACCAATGGGGATCCGAAGCAGGAGGGGACAAAATCTTATCTTGCCTCCGGGGAATAGCTTAGACGGTATCAGGAGCCTTCCAAGCATGCTGCACGATGAGCCAGACAAGTTCATCGGGCAGGTGGAGTAACCCAGGAGGTAGGGGGCCGGGTGCGAAAGGCCTGCAGGAACACAGATTCCTCAGAGGTCAGATTAGAGGACTGCCAGTGACCTCTCTGTTTCAGGATTTCGAGGATATCACCAAAGGATACCTCAGAGGGTGACCGAGTGGATCCTTCCCCCTCATCGAAATCTGTGTCTTCAGTGAGGGATTCCTCTGTTGAGTCCATGTGATTCCTCTTACATTAACTTTTCTGGTGGACCTCGTCAGCGGGAGAAGCTGGAGAAGACAGCGGAAAAGGGGATCCCCGTGGGAATATTTCCTGAGGCCCTTGCACCCAGTGTCCGCTAGGTGCGACTTGTGAAACCAGTGTACCAGAGGAGGGTGGAGGTATAGACAAGTCCAGTATCGCCAGCAGCAGCGAAAGCCTTCTCCATCAGTTGGAATGTTGGTCCACCTGAAGAGGGTGCACATCTAGGACAGGGGTCACCCCTCCCCTAAGTGGCTCAGCCTGCCGACCCGGAGTCCCTGGATGGCTGTGGAGCAGCAAACTATGCGTGTCACAATTGAAATCCTGGGTCGTAGCAAAACTTTCCTGCCATGAAGGCAACTGCGGTTCCTTAGTGAGATCCGTAAAGGGGACTACAGAAGGGGAAGACTGTGCTACATCCATGGACTTCAAAGGCAATGAAGGAGGAGAATAAGAAGGGGTCTTTGGAGACGGGTGATCACCTCCCAAGGAAGGATAATTCCTGAGGGGTGGGACACCTCTGGCCAAGAGCACCTGATCCACAAGACGCAACACATCATGTTCAAAAAGGCTTCTAGTGGACCTCACGGAGACCGAGGAAGAAACAGGCCTGTCCACAGAAGAGGCAAACTCTGTGCCCATCTCATCCGTCCGCACCGACAACGGTGCAGAGAGAGACTGGACTACGGTTGTCTGCACCGTAGAAGTCATTGGTGCCGAGGTCATGGTCTGCACTGACACAGGGATCGGTGCTGAAGTGGTTGTCGGTGCCGAAGCTGTAACCAACAAAACTGGAGTCAACAACAAAAGTGCCGGTTCCAAGGAAGATCTCGGAGCCGACATGGTCAAGGTCTGCGCCGACTGAACTGTTGGTGCCGATACAGTGGTAATAGTCTGAACCTAGGAGCCCCTCTGTGCCGATATAGTGAAGGCTGCAGGAGAAGACGGAGCCGAGAACACTACTGGAGCCAAATGCCTCGGTGCCGAAGGTCTAGGTACCAAAAGCACTGGGGCTGACTGAATGAGCTCTGGAGCCGAAACTTTACCCTTTTTAGGTTTTGGTTGGCAGGAGTCCCCAGCCGGGGATGAAGGCAAAGATTTAGCCTTAGTAGGAACATCCAAGATTTTCTTATGGGCTCTAGGAGGGGTTGAGGCCTCCGACCCAGAAATAGCCTCTGAAAAGGGAGATTTAATAAGTCCCTTCAGTAACAGCTTGTTTTTCCTTTCCAACAAGGTTCTATTCGAAAAGTTCTCACAAATAGTACAGGGTGGGTCAACAGACAAATGGGAGGCTCCCAAACAATAAACACACAAAGAGTGTGCATCAGAAGTAGGTAGTTTGTGTCCACAATCAGAACACCGCTTAAACCCAGGACTACATTTTTTTATCTGTCATGACAGCAAATTAATTAATAGAAAAGGTACCAGCAATGGTACAAGAGAGTACCCAAAGGTATAAGAAAAGGGGAAAGGATTACCAACAATGGTAAAGAGAGATACCTCACGGTAAAAGTGGTAAAGAAAGGAGCAGAAAAACCTGAAGAAATGATGTACTCTAGATGCGATAGGGTAAGAGACAATGAAATATAAACTTTTCTAACAGAAAAGTAATCTGAAAAACTATTAAACAACAAATAACTGTACTTAGCTCAAGAGAAATAGCTTGACACGACCGAATGGCAATGCGGCAAACGAAATCTGAGATAACAGGGAGAGGGGGATTGTGGGTAAGAGTTCAGTGCGAGAGTTTGAAGCTGATGCAAACTTGGAAAATGGCCAGCTCGGTTCAGAGGTCGGAACCGATACCCATGCGTAAGGAATGAACGAGAATTAACAATATCAGATCAGCTATTATGTAACACTAATTGGAGTTATGCATTCAGTGGATAAAATGCGGAAGGAATGTGGCAAGTTTTGAAAGGGAAATTGTCTGAACAAAAAAAAAAATCAATTCATATCTAACATTAGCATTTAGGCACACAAGATCAGGAAGATATATTTTTATAAGAATGAGATTCTTAATTAAGATGAGATATAAAAAATATAACCAATAGAAATGACGAACTATAACTGAAAACTGTAATAAACCTGACAAATTAAACAGAGTGTGAGATAAGATCAATTAAAATTTGAAGAACATTTATATTAAGATAGGGAGCATTAACCGGAAACAATTTTAAGATACGTAAGCTATGGTAGGAGTAAAGACATACAAATTGCTAAACTTTTTCTACATTTTAAAATGTATTCTCAAACATAACAGATTATAGATATATGTACAAAATATTATGCAAAACAGTTTAGTTACACAAAGGGGATGATAAATTGTCCTAGTAACATCAAGGTAACTTGAGATACTGAAATTAAATTAGATTATATTGAAAGAGCACTATACAAACTAGCCCCAAACAAAGCACAGGGAAGAGATGGAATTAGTAATAATGACTTGAGAACACTTCAGCATGCAGTTACAGTACCATTGCATGTGTTATTCACTAGGTCATTTAAGTATGGGGACATTCTTCAAGACCGGAGAGACACAACTCTTAAACCTATCTTTAAGGGATAGGGAAACAGGACAAATCCAGTCACATAGACCCATAAAATTTACTTTCGTGGTGTGGAAAAAAATTGGAGAAGGTTATTTTGGATAAATTATTGTCAGAAATGGAAAGGCTGGGACTTGAAACCATATGTCAGCCTGCATATGTCAAAAGCAGACCTATAGGCACCTGCAACATGTTTTATAATAATAGTAATATAATAAACATAAATAAAAATTGCGCTGTGAAGTAATTTATATACACTTAACGTCAGCTTTTCCTAGGGTCATACACAAAATACTGATCAATAAATTAAAGCGACTAAGTACTGATGTAATCTTCATATGAAGAATATCTACTGTACATGGCTTACAAACAAGCTAAGACAAGTCTCATACAGCAACTGGACAGAGAGTTAGCTGATGCATGGAATAGGCCACCAAATTATATTTATTTATTTATTTCACATTTTTTAACAGGGTTAGTCCAACTGAGTTTGGAAACAAACCCATTTTCAGTGGAGACCCAAGGGGAAAAGCCCCAGCAAACATAAGCAAAGGTAAACATACAGGACAAAAACTATTAAAAACTATGCAAATACAAAATTAATTATAGAGAGATAAAATAAAAAAAATATGAACATTAAGGGTTGCACTGATAGCAGTGGTCAAAATGTACTACATATGAGAGTATAAACAAAAAGATAACAGTTGTTCAAAAAAAGGACAATGTACAGAAACTGATAGGACGTGGGGGAGGGATAAACAGTGTGGAGAATGGGAGGGAGAGAAAGGAGGGGGCTATAGTTGTAGAGCTGAGGGTTTAGGAGGTTAGTTTAAGCAGAAGTTACTAACAGAGAAAGAAAGTTAGGAGAAGCAACAGGTTATACAGTAGGTCAGACTAAGACTGTGTGTGGTCAAGGCAATGGCATAATTTCAAGTTTATTAGGTAGGATTTAAGCTCCTTTTTAAAACAGGGAAAGGAAAGGTTGGATCTAATATGGAGAGGGAGTTTGTCCCAATTTAGTGAGACAGAGTGTATGTAAAGTAGTTTGCCAATGTTCCTTTTGGACAGCACTCCAGATAGGCCGGAGAGGAGAGTAGAGAGTAACATGAGAGGCGAGTGCAGGGCAGGCAGAGGGGTTGTTGAGTATGGAAAAGGTAGTATGGAGTTGCAATTGTAGGAGAAGGTGATGAAATTCCAGCCACTGAAGTTTTAGTGAGAGACAGTGATATGAAGAGAGTGGTTGGTTTAGAATAAATCTGGCAATTTTGTTGTATGTTTGTTCCAGTTTCCGCATTGAGGTAGTTTGGATATTGGTAAGGATGAGGGAAGCCTATAGAAGACTAGGTAAGAGAAATGCCTGCGCAAGAGTGCATTTAGTGGCAGTAGTGAGGAATTTTTTGTTCCTATAAAGTAATCCAAGTTTTTGGTGGGTTTTCTGATGGCCTGTTGTATGTGCAAGTCAAATTTTAGTCGGTCATCAATTATTACCCCAAGGAGTTTGGTGTGTGAAGCAGGGGAGATAGTAGTGCCATCTAGGGAGGAAAGAGAAAAAATGGATTTAAGGTGAGAGAATGTCTGAGGTAGGAAGAGAAGGAGATGAGTTTTCTTAGGGTTAAGGATTAGTTGACTGTTTCTGAGCCATTTTTCAACAGAGATAAAGGAATGCTGTGTTAGTGTGTGTAGTTCAGAGATAGTATTGGAGACAGATAAGAGAGTAGAGTCATCTGTGTATTGTATTACGGATGAAAGACTGCAGGATGAATGCAGGTTGTTGGTAAAAATGTTGAAAAGGAGTGGTCCAAGTATGGAGCCATGAGGTACTCCTGTTTCAACAGCAAGGAAGGGTTAAAAAGCCTGCTTGCATCTAACAGCTTGTTTTTTGCCAGTAACATAGGATTGGAACCAGCCAAGAGTAGAAGGATAGAGGTTTAGGTCTGAGAGTTTAAGAAGGATGGGATGAGACACAGTTTCGAAGGCTTTAGAGAGATCAAGGAATAGACAGGTGATGAGGAGGTTGTTGTCCCTAGCTTCTGCAACCTTTTGAGTAAAGGACAGTAAGGCAGTTGAAGTACTGTGTTTAGGGCGGAAACCATGTTGCGAGGGGGTGAGAAGGTTTTCATGAATGAGATAGGACAGTACTTGAGTGTGTATACATTTTTCAAGAATCTTCGAGAGCAGTGAGCGAATAACAATAACAAAGCAAGGGTGGATACCAAGTTTATTTAACCCCCCCCTTGTGTCCCACAGTACAGACCTTCGAAAAGATGTGTGAACATGATATTCGTATGATGTTTAAGGACAATGGTAGGGTACCACAGGTAGAGAATAACTGGAGTACACAAGAGATGGAATCATTACAGAATTTATGTGGAAATAAAACAGTAAGAATTATGAAACCAGATAAGGGGGGTGGGTTGGCCATTATGGATAAAAATTTATATATCAACAAAATGTTTGGGATTCTTTATACTAACACCTATTGTCAGATTAGCGTAAATGAGAAAAACATTTTATATAGAAAAGTGGATATAATGTTGGAAGAACTTCTTTTGAATAGACAAATTACATTAGATGAATGGTCGTATATGGAAGTTAAATGGCCAAAAATCCCAACTATGCTTGGTATACCAAAATTACATAAATACCTCAACAATCCCCCCCTTAGACCCATAGTTGATGCAAAAGCATCAAAAACGTACTTCACTTCTAAATTTATAGAAATACAATTAAAAAATATCCTTTGCAACTGCAATTGGATAGTAAAGGATTCCTGGGACCTACTGAAGAAAATTAATAAGAGTATGTACAACCATAACTTAATTTTTGTGACAACAGATGTCAGGGATCTGTTTTCCGTTATCCCCCATGACACTGGCATCAAATGGTTTTACTTGTATTTATGTCGATACACTGAATTAAGTCATGATAGGACACTTATGATCAGGAGCCTCATGGAACTTATTTTAGATACCAACATCATTGTTTTTGAAGAACAACTATTTAAACAATGTAAAGGAGTAGCTATGGGATCCACCTGTGCACCTGTTTTTGCTAACTCAGTTTTAGCATTTTGGGAAAAGGAATACATTTTTACTAGCCCTTTTGCAAAGTTATGGAAATACTACGGGCGTTATCTGGATGACATAGTCATTCTATGGAATGATAGCGAAGACACACTAAATGAATTTCTTGTAATTATCAAAGAAAGTACAGTTTTTTTTTTATTTTTCACACATCATCTCTCACGATAAAATAGATTATTTAGATGTTACTATTAGTAAAAATAGACTGAATAATTGTTATGAGACTACCATTTTCAGGAAACGTACTTATTCTAACACACTTTTGCATTTCACCAGTTTTCACCCCCTACACCAGAAAAAGTCACTAGTAAAAGGGCAGGGGGTGAGACTGGCAAGGATGGTGTCTGATTCATCATGATTTCTTAGATCAACTTCACATTCTCAAGGGAATGTTGGTAAAGAGGGGGTAGCCCCTAGAGTTTGTTCTCAAGGGAATGTTGGTAAAGAGGGGGTAGCCCCTAGAGTTTGTTAACAGCATACCACAGGAGGTAGTTACTAAGAGGGTACACGGATTATTTTTTCCGTTATTAGGAAAAGGTCTTGATAGTCCTTCTGAAGGGGAACACAGAACTGAGAACAAAATGTTTAATAGAGCTGCCATTTTCAAATACAATTTGCAGTTCACAAGTATTAGTAACGTAATCCAACACAATTGGAATTTATTCAACACCAGCAAGGAATACTTGGACATAGTGGGAGTAGGGCCCAATATAATTTATAAAAAGGACACCACCATTAAAAACATGTTAGAAAGAACACAGGAAGTTTGTTCTGGAACTAGGGGCATGTACAAGTGTGGGTTCTGTTTACAATGTAAACACATTTTTGAAGGAACTGAAATTCGTATTCCAAACTTTGGGAAATTTACTTATAAAAAGAAATATACCTGTAGCAGTAAGGCTGTTGTTTATATAGGGATGTGCACTCAGTGTCCCTGTTTCTACACTGGCAAGACGATCAACGCCCTTAGGAGTAGAATGTACCAACATTTCTGTAATATTAAAAAACAGGATATGAAAAATGTTTTGGCTGTCCATATTATAAACAATGTAGGGCACAACTTTAGGTTCTCAGTCCTTGAACAAGTTATAATGGGAGATAGAGGTGGCCCCCTTAATGATTATTTGGAAAATAGGGAACTTAGATGGCAGCTGAGAACTAATGCAACACAATACCCAGGCTTAAATACTAATATATCTATTAGCTCTGTTCTCAGATTAAAAACAGAAGGCTATTTCTAAAAACAAATATAAAAAATACCTTATAATGTCGTATTTTTTGGCATTCATTTGCATTATGTGAGGCTGGATGTTTACTATAACCAGTTATTTCAGTTTATGTGACTGTATGTATTGAATTCACTTTAAGAGATTTTAATGAGTTTTATTAATTGACTGTGATGTCACTAATTGATTATGTGGAATGGGAGGGTGTACATATAAAAAGGGTCAGTTTTGTTACATATGTTATTCTGAAGAAGTTTTTATTAAAAAACAAAAACGCTAAATACACTGACAGTGTGGATCCTGGTCTTTCTTTCCTGGTGTTTATTAATAATAAAGCAAGGACTAGTTTGGACATTTTCAAAAAAACAACATGGACACTTATTTTGGGAATGACTGTTTTGGTACATTGGCAGGCTATTGGGACATTACTACCTGCACCTGAAATATTTGTATGCATGTAACACAGTAGCTATTCTGAATACAAACTGGCAATACTAAAAGCAACAGCACAACAAATGCTCCCAATTACAGGGCGTTCAAACACCTGAGGTACACTGGGCATGAAAATGTCTATTTTTAGGCAGCACAGAAGTGCAGCAGTGTTTTTGCCTCACAGTACTTGGTTCTCAGTTACGTTACTTTGTTGGCCGAGTTCACACATCCTCCCTGTAGGTTATCACTAGGTGCTCCAGTTTCCTAACACATCCAAAAGATGTGCACAAGTGAACTGATGATCTTCCAAACTGCCCGGTGTGTGGGTGTGTACACAAGGATGTGCAGAAGAAACTTCACAAGACATTTAAGGATTACTTTCACTGCACTGCACCCACTGAGTACTGGGATGGGGTTCAATATCCTCATGACCCTTCATGGATTAATGAGGTTACTAGAGAATGAATGAATGATGCTGAAATAATATGCAACCATCAAAGTGGCCAATGACAGAAATGCTTCCATGTTTAATTAATCAAAATGCACAGTGTGTATCAATACACAGTACACGTCAACACACAGTACGTGTCAGTGCACAGTGAATGTGACTCTAGACTACACTGAGAGATAGAGAGGGGCTGAAAAAGCATGAAGAACCCCACACAGTATTTTGATAACTGTACTAATAAAGGCTCTTACGGAAGTTTATTATATTAAATGTCACTATGAAGCTACAGTAACTGAAAAAACATTTAAAAATCAAAATGATTATATTTAAAACAGGTGATATTGGACCATTTCTAAGAGTGAAGTAAAGTATTAAGCAATTTATTATTTTTACAACAAAGTAAAACAGCAGCAGCACTTACGCAATAAGTCTTTGGCCCTGAAGGACAGTATGCTTCTGTAACATCTCAAAGTTGTACTTCTCATCTGTGGCATGCTGGTCAATGATGAAGATGTCCGAGTTAAGCTTAGTTATTATGAATCCCAAATTGAACTGTCCAATAATTTCCATCTTTGCAAACATGTCCTTACTACACAAAACAACAGTAATACATATTACTCTTTTTATGTCATGCTCTCATGTACAAATAAAACAAACACAATGTTTTCCAAATAAATGGTGCGCACACACAAACACACACACACACACACACACACACACACACACACACACACACACACACACACACACACACTACCAGCACCTAGCACAGTGAATTAAAGTTAGTAAAAGACAATAATGGAAAGGTACGTCAAGAAGCCTCAAGGCAAAGTAAGACTTTTTTTATTGTGAAACACGTAAACTTCTGCACTTAAAAATCTGACAGTGTGGCATGAAGTGAGCTTCCATTTACAACAAAAAGAAAAATGGATACTTACATCATTTTTTTTTTTAATTCTCAGTTTTTGTTATGTTCTACAACCAAGACACAAAATCCTCTTTATCCACTGGTAAAAATAACTTTGGTGAATTCTACAACAGCCCACAGCTGAAAAATGGCATTTACAAAATTAACATTAAAATGGGGTTTCAGTGCAAGTCCACCATATAGTTACAAAGTACTCCAGGAGAAGGTTCTATTAAAGTTATCCCTTTACTCCAGGAGAAGGTTCTATTAAAGTTATCCCTTTTGTCACATGAAGTAAGCTAACTAGGATGCACATCACTGACAATACCATGAGAAGTAGGTCAACACCCAAATAATACCCTGTCATTCTTAGTGGTTTATTTTACTGCTACGATAGTCACTCTATACAATATCACCTTCTCTTTTCCATGTAGCTCATAACGTAACAGTGACCTACATGTGAATTCAGTGTTAAGAGCCCTGCCTCAAAAATCGAGGATTCAAGTTTCAGTCCTGATGTCTTGGTCACTGTCTCTGTGGTGTCTTCCCATACTTCCTCTATCTGGCTAGGTTCTCTCCAGGTACTCAGGTTTCCTTCTACTTCCAAAAAACATGCTAGTTGGTTGACTGATTAAACTATCCACGTAATGTGGACTCTTACCCTTCTGGCCTGGATCATGGCTGAAAAATGTCTGAAATCCAATTCATTCACCAGGTTAACAAACAAATAAATTAAACATTTTTGAAGAAAACAGCTTTGGAATGTGCAATGAATAAATGTTTACTATACTTTCTTCTAAAAATACATATCTCATGTATCAGGGGCCACCTCATATATACATTTCAAATGACTGACATCTAACAATCTAACAACACTCCTAAAGCTAGCGATCATTTCCCCTCTTAAAATACATAATCTAGAAAAATCTTATCTTCTTCTAAACAATCTTGAAGAAATCATAAGTGAAGTAGAAGTAACTTTCTCTGCTACTACTATACGAATCTTTGCATAACTTGGAATACTGGTATCCGTCAAGAAATTACTTTCTTCAAATTAAGTTTATTTTTGCATACTTTCATTTTTTTTGCTTGTTTTGCTGCTTGCACTGAGCAACTGTAATACCCTACTCTTCCTTTTCCCTAAAATTACATCCTACCAGCAGCAACTTCTTAAAACCCATCCTTCTCCAACCCTACACTACAACACATACCCTTAGTCCACTTTCACATTTTATCAAACTTGTTTAATACCACCAATGTTGAACTTTTCAGGTAGAAATACATACCTAAGCCCATTCAATCCCGCCCAACAGATGCACTAGCTCACTACTATATATATTTTCTGCAATTAAGCTCAGTGGTGACATCTACCCAAACCCAGGGCCCAACATATACCCACTACAACCAAGTATATCACCTCCACTAAATAATATTAGTCACAATAACCTCTCCCAGACGAACTCTGACCTACTAATTCTAAAGATAAATCTAAGAAGTCTCTCTCACAAAATACATGAACTGCATGCAGCCCTCTTCCTCTACTCTCCTCACATAGCCATCCTAACAGAAACCTGGTTTAAACCTGAAATATATAATAGAGATTCTTACACAAGGCTATGACATCCATAGACTAGATAGGCTTAACAAGCGTGGTGGAGGTATAGCAATTCTATACAAAAACTCACTAAAGCTCCACTATCTAGACATGCACCCGCCAAAGTTCAATAACGCAAAGTTATTACTTTCTAAACCGGAACTAAAGCCCAATTCCTAATCATAACAGCAACCTACATTCCCCCCAATGATGAGGCCATCTTAATTGAAAACATCCTACAATGGATATCTACTACATTTTCTCAGGAAACCATTATCATGGGTGACTTCAATCTAGATTGGTCAACGTGTACACAGAAAATCCCAAACATTTCATAAACCTACATGGCTTTACACAATTAATATAACACCCAACTAGAGTAGATAAAAAGTCAAATAGACACTCAATTCTAGACTGGATCTTATCCAACAAACCTTTTCTTGCAAGTCAGTCAGGATGTCTCCCAAATAGTTTAAGCGACCATCTACCCACTTACCTCCTCCGGCAATGCACACACCTCCCCAAACAACATTATTCAGACAAATACGTAACAAAAAAGATTTCTCCTCACAAAACCTCATATGAACCCTAAAATGCTGTAACTGGTCTCCCCTGAAATCCCTACCACTTGGCACTGCAGTATCATATTTTAATGATACTTTCCTGAGCATAGTCAGGCCCCATTAAGAACCATAAAAACTAAAGTAAACTACTCTCCCTGGTTAACAAAAGAAACCAGACATCCTAAAAACTAGAGAGAAGGCCGGGGCAAATTACCACTCTAACAAAAACCCAACAAATCTAAATAACTACCGCCAACTCAGAAACAAATCTAAAAAAAACATAAAAAATCCTACTAGATAACAGCACAACAAAATTACCAATATAACTCCCAAAAATCCTGGGCAAGTATTAACCAGCTATTACAGCCAGCCCAATCTGTCACTCCAACTCCCTCTACCATGAATACAAATGAAAGCACTGCAACCCAATTTAATAAGTATTCCACCACCTCCATCCTAAACCTTACCAAAACAAATAATAATACCCCACTACAAATCCCTACTGAATCTTATTTTTCAACCGATAACTTTTCTTTCAAACCAGTACCAATTAGCTTAATAAAGAAAATGCTTAAACTAAAACCTATCACCCTTGCTGCTGACAATCTACCTGCTGACTACCTCAAGCTTGCAGCAGAAGCCATAGCCTATCCAATAATAATACTAATAAATCGTTCCATAAATGAACTAACTCTGTGTACCCACAATCTGGAAAACCTCCTACAGTACATAATACCACTACATAAAGGGGGAACCAACACTGACCTTACTAATTATAGACCTATCGCAATTCTCTCACCCCCATCTAAGATCTTAGAAAAATGCATCCATTCACAACTCATGACTCACCTAATCTCCAACAATCTCCTAACATCCAACATAGTTTTTGACCAAACCATAGCACCACCACAGTACTATTAAGTTTCACAGAAACTATCAACCACTTTAGAAATAATGGACAACGCTTCCTCAATATTCTTAAATATGTCCAAAGCATCTGATACAGTCTCACAGCAAAAACTTCTACAAGAACTCCTGTCTCTTAAACTAAGCCACTCTGCTCTTCTGTGGTCTGTGGTTCCATGTGTACTTATCAGACTGACAACAAGCAGTAAAATGGCACAATGAACTCTCTCCTACACTACCCGTAACTCAAGGTGTACCAAATGGTTCAATCTTAGGTCCGCTCTTATTTAACATTTTTACTAATAAGCTTCATTCTGCAACTGACTCAGACAAAATTAGACAATATGCAGATGACTCCACACTTATTTGTGCAGCACCCTCCCTCTCTGAACTCCCAACAAAACCCAGCTCTCTTTCACTGCTGTAGAATGCTGGCTCTCCAGTTCACAATTAATCCTCCACCCCAACAAAACAAAACAAATGTTATTCATACACAAACCTTCAAACCAGCATTTACATTTTCAAATCTACTCCTCAGATAATACCAGGATTGAACCAATATCACACACCAGACTTCTTGGTATTACAATTGATAACCTTAAATTTGATAAACATTTGACAACTGTCATTAAAAATGTTATAGGTTCATAGAAGGTTACTAGGCTAACGGCCCTAGAGCCCCTGCAAGCCTAACAATGTTTATCCCGAGCTGCCTCAAGTGTGGGTGGTTAGGTGATTGATGTTTGCAAAGCATAGGGTCTATGGCAGTTAATACAGACTTCCTCTGTCCAGAAAAGACATGGGTGCCAAGACCAGGAGTGAATCTGTGGTCAACCATCCTTTGATCTAGGTTGCATCTGAAGAGGGTCAGGGAGGGGCTGTGTTTCACATGAATTGGAAGCTTGTTCCAGAGAAGTGTCAGTCTCTGGGAGGGAGATGCATCTCTCTAGCGTCACCTATTCATATCAGAGGCTAGGTTAAGATCCCGGGAGTGAGTGCAGTTTGATTTACGAATGTGCAGCATTTCCATCAGGGCCAGGATGAAGACTATCCTGCAAGCCAGGCATAGGTCATCCCTTAGTAACCTGTAGGAGACAGAATACAGTGACAGGGCTTTCAGTCTTTCCACCCAAGACTTGTTTTGTTGACCCTGTAATTTCTTGGTAAGAAATCTCTGTGGTCTCTCCAACTGTTGCAGGTGTCTAGTGTGGTACATGCAAAAGGGAGCATTGTACTCAATTACTAGTTTTATGAGGGTCTTGTATAATGAAATTATAACATCCTTGGATCTAGATGAGATACCTTTACTTATAAGATGCACCACATAGAAGGATTTCCTTACTACTGTGCACAGAGTTCAGATTGCAATCAAGCTAAGTACCCAGATCATGTACCACTGGGTTTGCTCTTAGAAAGGTGCCATCTATAATGAAATTAGCAGGGATGTCAGCTTTCCCAAAGGGAATAATAATGTATTTTTGAATTTAGCTTTAATCCATGGCTTTGGCACCAATCAATTGGCTGCGTTAACCCTGCCTGCAGTATATTAACATTGTTAGGGGACTCGATGATTGCTATCAATTTGTAATTGTCAGCAAACAAGGTCACCCACAGGCTGTCCAAGTTTGCTACCGGACTTCTGAGAAACAAATTCTGAACAGTAAGGGGCTGAGCACAGAACCCTGTGGTACGCCCTGGTGACTGGTCTTTTGCAAGAGGTGAAGTCACCCACTTTGACAGTATGTATCCTGCTGGTGAGCCAGTTGGCTACCCATCTGGTAATGTAGGGGATAATTCCCAAATGGGAGAGTTTCTCTAGAATACCTGAGTAGAAGATTGTGTCAAATGCCTTGGCTAGGTCAAGACAGGTGGTATGTACTGTCTTTCCCTCGTCCAGGGCCTGTGAGACTTTCTCGAAGAAGTCAACCATGTTTAACAGGTATGATCTACCTTTAATAAATCAAAACAAGGGTTGGATCCAGAGTTTGGAGATTACCTATGTCCTTGTTAATAAGATCAATAATTATTCTTTCCTTGGCCTTGCAGACGATGCTAGTCAAGCTTACTGACCTATAATTCCCATGTTCGGTTGATGGTCCCCCTTTGTGCAGAGGGATTACTATTGCCCACCATTCCGCTGGAACATAACCACTGTGCAGGCTGTGTTTAAACAGGGTTCAAAGTGACTTGATGAACAACACCAACAAAGTAAAAACACAAAGGAGCAGTAGACTGGTCAGCTGTCAGGATCTGCAAGTGGCTATCAACCACACACAACAAAAATTTTTACCTAGGTTTCGTCTTTTATTTCAACAGACTTCTTCAGAACAAGTTTATTGTTCTGAAGAAGTCTGTTGAAATAAAAGACGAAACCTAGGTAAAAATTTTCGTTGTGTGTAGTTGATAGCCTTGTTCTGAAGAAGTCTGTTGAAATAAAAGACGAAACCTAGGTAAACATTTTCGTTGTGTGTGGTTGATAGCCACTTGCAGTTCCTGACAGCTGACCAGTCTACTGCTCCTTAGGGTTCAAAGTGAGCCTGCTAGGTCATGTTTTAAGTTGTTTAAAAGGCAACGTGGGTTGTTGCCTGGTCCCACTGATGCTGTGTTTCTGGTCCTGGAGAGTGTTGAGATGACCTACTCTCTTGAGATAATAGGTTGAGGAATGGTGGCAGATATACTTTGGGGGATGACCAGTGGGGAAAGAGAGGTGAAGTTTCCTCCAAATCTCTGTCAGCTAGCAGGTTGGCTATTCAAGTTGAGTATGGGTGGTGCCATCCACAACCAGTTCAGTGCATAACTGGGTATTCCCTTTTGAGTTTCGGATGTAGTTAAAGAATGCCTTGTGATTATCCTTGGCTACAGAGGCTATTTTTACATCATAATTAGCTATGGAAGTCTGAAAATGATCTGTAATTGGTTTGTTTCAGCTAGAGAGGGACTTCTTCCTCTTCTGAGCCAGTTCCTCTTGTTCTTGGACATTAGTTTCATTCTCTTGTTGTATAGCCTGTTTATACTTGGAGGCCCACCAGGGTAGCAACTTTTTTTTTTTTTTTTTTTTTTTTTTTAACAAGACTTGGTTTTAATCTAGTCAGATACAGCCAATGCTATAAAACTGCTTAAGCAGCTATGCAGGGTATTGTGCACACCTCTGCATAGATGTGTATACCTCTTTCAAACATTTTTGATGAAAAAAACAATTTTTTTTAATCAAAAATCATAGTTACTTCAAGAAAATACACAGTTGTCAGACTACAAGACATGGTGCATCATAAAATATCACAGCTTTCCATTACAAGCATTAGAAATTCAACGATCCTAATTTGTTCAGTATCGATTACAAAACAAAAGGCTATCAGTTAAATAGAAATATAAAACTATTGCTTTGAGATAATCACGCTGTAAAGAAAGTACAGTTTTGTACCTACCATAAATGTAGATGTTCGAGGATTCCATTGCTGCAGTCCTTACTATTGGGTATAGTCCGCATCCAGTCGGCCCGAATACCAGAGTATAAGGCTGACGTCGGTCAGGGCGCATTAGACTGACGTCAGTACGTCAGGGTACTAATGCGCATGACCGGCGTCATATCCTCAGTCTTTTCTTGCCCCAGATGTCAGAAGACCCTAAAAAGACAAGGCCCAAAATACCTGCACCAAAACATGAACAATATATACAAAAATATAAGCAGGGAAACTCACCTACACAACCACCCCTAAACACAGAGGGGAAGGAGGGAGGGTATTGGACTGCAGCAATGGAATCCTCGAACATCTACATTTATGGTAGGTACAAAACTGTACTATGTTCTTCGCTTCCATTGCTGCAGTCCTTACTATTGGGTAGAATCCCAAAGCAGAGGTAAGGGAGGCTGGCAAATCATAAAGAAGCAGGAGCTGACAACATGCCTTGCAAAACAGCTGTGGCAAAACCAGCCCTAGACTTAGAGTAGATAGGAAGGTGATAATGCTTAGAGAAAGTATGCACTGAACTCCAAGTAGCTGCTTCCAAAATATCCTTAGTTGCCACCCCCCGTAGAAATGCTGTTGAAGTGGCAGTAGCCCTAGTGGAATGAGGCCTAATCCCAGCTGGAACCTCTTTGCCATGATGGGAATAACAAAATGCAATGCAAAAGCCAATCCACCTAGAAATAGTTTGTTTTGACACAGGCTTGCCCTGCGAACTCAAAGCAAAGGAAACAAACAACTGCTGAGACTGCCTAAAATCCTTAGTCCTGCTTAAGTAATAACGCAATTGCCTGTGTACATCTAAAGTATGCAAAATCTTTTCCCCTTTATTTTGGGGGTCTGCATAAAAGTAGGCAAATGAATAGTTTGGTTTAAAGCCACACTAGAAACCACCTTAGGCATAAAGGAAGGATTAGTACGTAATGATACCCTATCCTTATGGAAAATCAAAAAGGGCTCGACTGCCATAAGGGCCTGCAACTCAGACACCCTTCTTGCAGAAGTAATAGCCAACAAAAAAGCAGTCTTCCATGACAAATATTTCAATTCAGCAGTAGCCGCAGGCTCAAAAGGTTGTAGAGTAAGTTTTTCCAACACAAAATTGAGATCCCAAGCAGGAGTAGGAGCTCTACGTGGGGTCTTATATTTAGCCCCTCTAAGAAACTGCTTGAACAAAGGATGCGAAAACAATGGTGGGTCACAATCATAGTGAGCTGAGATTGCTGCAGCATGAATCTTAATGGAAGAGAAGGACAGACCCTTGTCCAGTAACTCAGTAAGATATTGAAGAGCCATACTCAAATTAGGCTCAGAAATCTCCAAATTCTTTGCTTTACTCCAAAATAAAAATCTCTTCCATTTTGCTGCGTACACTTTCCTTGTACTAGGTCTTCTAGCTTCCTAATCACATTTAAAACTCGTTGAGGAAGTTGAGACCTGCTGTGTTTCAACACAGAATATGCCAGGCTGTCAGATGAAGAGAGTGAAGCTTGACATTGAGCAGATGACCGTCCTGCTGGGATAACAGATGTGGAATCAAAGGTTAAGGCCATGGAGGCTTCTTTACCAGACTCCGTAGTAGAGGGTACCAGTGTTGCCGAGGCCAATCTGGAGCTATCAAAATCATCCTTGGCCTGTCCTGTCTGACCTTTAACAGTACCTTTGGAAGAAGAGGCAGAGGTAGAAAGGCATACACATGAAGGTTTGTCCAACTGAAAGACAGAGCATCCACTTTCCAAGCTGTGTGATGAAACCCCTTTGTGCAAAACTGTGGCAGCTGGTGGTTTAGTGGAGAAGCGAACAGATCTATGTCTGGAGTTCCCCAAGACACTGTCAATTTCTGAAATACATGAAGATCCAGTTTCCACTTGTGGGGATCCATGATTTGTCTGCTTAACATATCTGCTAAGGAGTTCTGTGCTCCTGGCAGAAACCTTGCCTGAAGAGTTAGGTGCAAGCGTGGCAGTCTCCCATAAGATTTTTGCTTGCCTGCATAGAGAATAAGAATGTGTTCCCCCTTGTTTGTTGAAGTACCACATGACAGTTGTGTTGTCTGTTAGAATCAACACCTGCCCTGGAAGAAGTAACTCCTTGAAAGCCAGCAATGCGAACTGGACTGCTAACATCTCCTTCATGTAGATATGTAGATGCTGTAGTCTGGCAGGCCACTTGTCTTGTATCCACTTTCCATTTAGATGAGCTCCCCAAGCAATGTCTGAGGCATCTGCCGGTAAAATCTGACTCGCCTCTGGCCGGGTCACAGAGAGTCCCTTGTTTAGGTGACATTCCTGAGCCCACCACAAAAATTCTCTTTGAAGGCAAGGTATTATTTGAATGACAGTGTCTAAATACTGGCAGTGCTGTGTCCATACATTTTGAGATACCATTGTAACTTCCTCATATGCAGTTTGGCATTGGGAAGCACCAGAATACAAGATGCCATGAACCCTAATGCTTGTAGGACTGTCTCTGCAGTCAGCACGGACTGATGAGATAGTGGATGGAAGTAAAGTGATAGACTCTTTTGTTTGTCCGGGGTTAAAAGGCCATCTGGGCTGCTGTATTCAGTCTCACACCCAGAAAGCACACGTTTTGAGAGGGTACTAGACTGGACTTTATTTCGTTCACAGAATACCCTAGGCATCTTAGCACTGCTATAAGATATTCCAGATGCTGTAGAAGGTCTTCCTTTTCTTGAGCCAGAATCAGGCAGTCGCCTAAATAAGGATAGATTTGAAGTCCTTGTAGCCTGAAGTAAGCTATCACTGGAGCCAGAACCTTTGTGAATACTCTGGGCGCAGTAGATAAGCCAAAGGGCAATGCAGAGAACTGATAATGAGAATCTCCAGCTCGAAACCGCAGATACTTCCTGTAACTTAGCCTTATAGGCACATGAAGGTAAGCTTCCTCGAGATCTAAAGTTACCATCCAGTGATCTTTGCCCAGCAGGGGTAAAAGCTGTTGTAACGTCAACATCTTGAACTTGGGAATGTCCAGATAAGTGTTGAGGAGAGATAAATCCAAAAGCAGTCTCCACGTGTTCCCCTTCTTTGATACTAGGAACATGCGAGAATAAAATCCTAGGCCCCTTCCTGATACAGGGACTGGCTGAATGATGTCCAACACCCATCTGTCTTGAGTAATTAAATCCCAATTTTCTTTGAAAAGAGACAGTCGTCCTTCCAAAGGAGCTGCCAGACGAGAATCTACTGGCAGCTGAAAAGGCAGGTCATTGGGTCTGTTTACGAAAGGACTGACCCCTGCCCTCACCAGAAGACTGAGCAGGTGAACTCCCTGTTCTAGGCCTAAAAGAACCTTGAGCCCTGCCCCTACCACGTCTAGACCTACCCCTAGACTGGGAATCATAAGCAGGATATGTCCACCCCCTAGCAGGCCAATTTCTTCTAAACTTCGGTGGCTGTTCCCGCAAAAAAACTTTTACAGTTTGCATAGACTTAGCTTTGTCCTCCATTTTCTTTAAAACTGCTTCCACAGGTGAACCAAACAACACATCAGACTGTAAAGGAGCATCCAAAATCCTCGCCTTAACATGCTCAGCCAAATTTTGATCCCTCAACCAGGCATGCCTGCGAAGAACAGAACTAGTGGCAGCCACCCTCGAGGAGGCCTGCACAGCATCAAAACCACATTGCAAAGAATGCTTGCCCACTTGTTCAGACACATAAACTAAATCCAGCAAGTCTTTACAATCAATACCTTCCGCCAAAGCATCCACCTTAGATTTCAATTGTGAAAGGAGATAATTTTGATATTTCAGCATGTGAAACTGACAATTCAACGCCTCATGGCTAGAGTGGAAGAAGTATACACTTTCTTACCCCACCTATCTAACACCCTTGCCTCTTTGTCAGTGGGAACAGGATTTTTAACCACAGAGGCCTTAACACCTTTAGGCCCCTGAGAAACAGTTTCTGGGTCCGCCCTAGGACTCTTAAACAAATACTTATGAGCTTCGGCACCCTATAGTACCTATCAGGTTTAACAGGAGCAGGAGGCAAAGAATCAGGGTTCAGGGAAGCCTCTGCAAAAACATCTTCCACCACATTCAACACAGGAGGTATAGCTAAGGGCCTATGCTGGGGTAAAACAAGAATTCCTAAGCCTCTTCCTGGAATCAGAGTAATCCTGGCCTTCCCATTTAAAGTGCTCCCTCATGGAATGCAGAGTCTCTGAAAATGAAAAATCCTCAGGAGGAGAAGCAAGGAGTGGCATCATCCACATCAGAATCAGAATAATGAGGATACTCCTGCAAATCTTCCATAGAAGATTCAGAAGCCCCTGAACCCTGTTCAAAACTGTCAAACTCTGGTTCCACTCTAGGCCTCTTATCAGGAGGGCCCATAGAACCTCTAATCATAGTAATCAAATCTTCTGCCATTTTAAGCATATGTTTCTTAGGTACAGAACCCGAAGGCTAGGAGAAGCCCCTACTGAAGCTGAAGTTGGCCTACCTCTAAAAGAAGTTTTGGCAACAGAAGGAGAGGCTCTAACTACTGTGGGAAAAGAGGGAAGAATAGTTACCTGAGAAGCCCCTCAGCCTGGCCTGCCTCCTGAGAGGATACATCCTGTAACAGTAAAGTTTCTGCCTGAGACTCCATAGAAACTCCTGGCAAAACCTCTGGCTCCACTGAGCCACCTAAAGAACCGACGTCCGGGACTGCCGGTTCATCAACCCTAGGCTTCGCTGTTTTGTCCTTGCGCTTCTTGGAAGCGGCGCCGGAGCATCCGGCGGCATTTTATAATTGCAACGCTTCCCAAACACTAATCTGGCACAGTCTAACCTCCTCTTAATAGTGCGTTTGTTAAACCTAGCACAAGAGCGCAACCAACAACGCCGTGCTCAGGCCCTAAACAAGGTATACACAATGTATGGTAATCCCTATGAGGTATTTGTTTCCCACAAGAAATACAGTTATTCACTTTTTCTGACATCCGGTTAAATACTGAGGCAAGAAAAAAACAAAATGTTCCCCAACGGGTACTTAGCCAACTCTGATTCGGTCTGAAACTCCGGTTTCGGAAATATTTCAGAACGCCAACCTGCACTCGCAAAACTGCTTCTGCATCGGACCACGCGCAAAAGACTGAGGATATGACGCCGGTCATGCGCATTAGTACCCTGACGTACTGACGTCAGTCTAATGCGCCCTGACCGACGTCAGCCTTATACTCTGGTATTCGGGCCGACTGGATGCGGACTATACCCAATAGTAAGGACTGCAGCAATGGAAAACGAAGAACATCGGTATGTTTCCATTACAATACAACCAAGTTAGAGAAAGTCAGAGGGTACAGCTGCCCCTGAACAACCCCTTTAACTTGCCTAAAAACAGTTTGCCCTTAAATCTTAAAATTGTTGAACATTAATTAGCTCAAAGTACAGTAAAACACTGATGTCAATCTCTGAAAAATAGTACTAGCCAACAGAAATTCACTATACCATACTCTGACCTACATCATGGGGACTGACTGTATATAATGAAGCTACTTCTGCAGCCATCAAGTGCTGAGTGAACCACAACTGAAAGATTGTTAACTTCTTAAGGAAGTGCCTGGAATCCCCATAATCTTTAATAAAAATGGAGTGAGCTATGCTACTTAGTTCAGAAAGTAAATAAAAAGAAATACATTCTATCATGGTCCCTTTACTAAACACTGTTGGGCTGAAATGAAGGGTTGACTATATCATGTTTTTATGTAATTTAGGTAAACCAAAAATATGTCTACTTTAGTATGTGTAAGAAGTCATATAGTTCCACATGAACAGAGTTACTGTCCAAAAGATCATGGCTACACTTGCTGTGCTTGGACCAACTCCCTCCATATATCTGCATCCTTCTTTGTTCTAACCTTGTGTATCCATACCACCCATGTCTGCATCTCTATCTGCATTTTATGTTTGTCTGCCCATGCTACCTTCCCTACTCCGTATTTTGTTCTGACAAACTGCTTCTTACTTTCCCTTTCTCTCGATCTTCTTAAATGAAGTAAACTGGACATCTGTCTCAAAAAATTATATGCTCCCCCCACCTTTCACTCCTTAAGATCAGCCTTGTGTATGCACTTTTTTGTGTCCCTTTTCTGTTTTCTGTAACTCTCCATCTCTTTCCTCCCTATTTATACAATGAACATGGACTAAGGTGGCAATTTGTTACACCTCTGTGGCCTGCTCACAGTGACTGCACTGCAGCTTTAAGGTGTTTTGTGTGTGTGTGTGTGTGTGTGTGTGTGTGTGTGTGTGTGTGTGTGTATGCACAGCCTCGGGCATGCTGCCTTACTGTTCTAATTACAGTGGTCACATGACCACCTGTAGCGCAGTCACTTCACTACAGCTCAGCATTGTAACTGCTGCCTGTAACACAGCTGCTTTAGTCACATGACCACATGTACCACAGTCACTTCATTACAGTTCAGTATTGCAACTGCTACTGTAACACAGCTGCTCTTATTCATCATTCAGCTCCTTCTGAATACTGCCCTTGCCTCCAGAAAATTGGTGCAAATCTACCAGAAAGCAACGCTCCATAGTAGATTGTCTGAAAGAACACACAATACCCACAAAACATACATGAAGTCCATTTATTTTGCAACACAATTTATAGCACCTCAGTATTTTTTTTTTTGGGGGGGCTAAACATCTTATCTTGGAGTTCAGTTCAAATCTACAGAGATCTGCTTTCAAAATCAGTCTCAGAAGGGGTCAACAATAATACAGCACTATAAGGTAACCTGTAGGCATATGCATTTTATCAAGTACCAATCAACTGGGGATTTTCATCATTTGTTCATCTGTGAACTTTGTGTTCATTTGAATGAGTAAACTCAGCCTCTCTACCAAATTTAAAGCCCCAAACCCAACAACCCCCAAGAATAAAACACATTCATATTTTTTTCTCCTTTAACAATCCTCACCATCCATCCCTCTGTCATTCCACACTCACTCATGTTTGCCCCCAGTGCTCAATATACCTTATCTATTGATTGCTTAAAGTGCCTGAGAAAGATCAATCATAACTAAATACTATCATCTACTTAGAACAGAAATCAAAATGCACACTCTTAAGGATAACAAGTATACACATGTAACATATCTCATTATTCAATCACACTTTATGATACAATTACAAATTTTATGATGGAGTAGGTCAAATTTTAAAGCAAAGTTGTTTATAACCAAGAAGCATGCCTAAAAAAGAACAGCATTCTACAGTGTCATTATTTGAGCCGCCCATGCTTAGGAGGATATCAAGGTTTGACAGCAGCAGGTTATATCAACACAGGGGTATTCAAAGTAGGTTTAATCGATTCCTAGTTAAGCAAGACAAAAGCAATGGAATCAGAGATATGATGGAATTGTGGAATAAGGAAGCTTCTCATTATCTCCAATGATGTGAGGTCTCAGAATTAGTATACTGACATACAGGATACAGCAAAAATTTTTTTGTATGCATTTGCTAAAAATAGAAGTTATGTTCTTACCATAACGTTCCATGTTAGTTGTCTTCTTCTCGCCTTCTTCTTGCTGGATGGTTCGGAGCCGACCTCGGCTCCGACTCGGCCACTCTAAAAGCTCGAGAGTTGGTTCCACCGGCTCGAGGCTCCCCTTATATCCCACAATGCTAGGCGAGAGTTACCTCAGATCTCGTTTGTAAGCTAACCCCAGCTTATAACAGTAACAGTATAACTGTAAAACAGAATCCACCTCTAACAACAGGAAGAAAGAAGGGTGACCTACATCCTGAACCAAGAAATATGCATAATAGCATATGTCTAAGAAAGAGGTGGTAGAAAGAGAGGTCACAATCACAACTCCTCTAGGTCTGTCCAGGCCAGGGGGAAGGAGGGTGGGCAAGAAGAAGGCGAGAAGAAGACAACTAACATGGAACGTTATGGTAAGAACATAACTTCTATATGTTAAGTTGTCTATCTCGCCTTCATTCTTGCTGGATGGGACGCGTCCTAGCACCTTGTCCCGGGTGGCCTAACGGAACAGACTCCTGAGAACAGTGGAACCAAAGTTAGCTCTATGCCTAGAAGCTAAATCCAACTTATAATGAGAAATAAAAGTGTGAGGAGTAGCCCAAGTAGCCGCTGCACAAATGGTGTCAATAGGCAGTCTGTCTTGGAAGGCTAAAGAAGTAGCCAAAGCTCTGGTGGAATGGGCTTTAGGTTTATTAGGCAATTTTGTTGTCTAATTTCATATACCAGGGAAATCAAAGATGTTAGCCATCTGGATAATGATACCTTTGAAACTGAAAGTCCCTTTCTGCTTTCCGCATAGGAGACAAACAGCTGATCAGATTTTCTGAATTGTTTTGTTCTATCCAAGTAGTACCTTAATTGACGATGAACATCCAGGCAGTGTAATTTTTGTTCAGACCTATTGGAATACTCTGGAAAAAAGACAAGGAGGTCAATGCTTTGGTTTAGATTTGATGTCGAAACCACCTTAGGCAAAAAGGACGGGTTACTTCGTAAGGATACTCTGTCCTTATGAAACAAAAGATAAGGAGGACGACAACTGAGTGCTTGAAGTTCTGAAACTCTTCTAGCTGATGTAATAGCTACCAGAAAGAGAGTTTTCCATGATAACAATTTCAAGGAACAGGAAGCTGCAGGTTCGAAAGGGGAAAGAATCAAAGAAGCAAGAACTAAATTTAGGTCCCAAGGAGAAGGAGGATTTCTTATAGGAGGTCTGAGAAGAAAAACTCCTTTCAAAAAGGCTTTGCAAAGTTTGTGGGACATTAAGGCAGATTCAGAAATACCCACATGGAAGTTAGAAATAGCTGCCAATTGAACCTTAAGTGTAGATGGAGATGAACCTGCATGGAAGAGTTCAGCTAGAAAATCAAGGACTAGTTGGATGGAAGCGGTGAAAGGATCTATGTCCTTTCCTTGTGCCCAATATGAGAAGCGTTTCCACTTACTCAAATAAATCTTCGAGTGGAAGATTTATGGGAAGCTATCAATATATCTCTAACAGAGTGAGATAATTGAGGAAGCCTGGCTACGGTTGGAACTGGAGGAACCAAGCAGTGAGGTTCAGAGAGGGAGGGAGCGATGAAACTGACCCGACTGATGGATCAAAAGATCTGGAACTAGGTCCAGATTCCACGGTCGCTCAAGAGAAAACGATGTAGAAAGGGGAACCACACTTGTCGAGGCCAGTAAGGAGCAATGAGGATCAAGGATGCCTTCTGAGCGATAGCTTTCTGAATTACTTGAGAGATCAGTGGGAAAGGAGGAATGCATACAGAAGTCCCCGGGCCAAACTTGGACTAGAGCGTCTCTGCTGGGTTGGCCTGGTAAAGGGAATAGAGTGAAATATTCTCTGCACTTGCTGTTTTGGGGAGTAGCAAAAGATCGCAGCAAGGCTGACCCCACTTGAGAAAAATTTCTCTCACTACAGAGTCTTTCAGAGACCACTCGTGAGGCATGAGTATAGCTCTGCTCAACTTGTCCGCAATGTGATTGGACTTCCGGGATGTGCGTTGCTATCAGAAACGCTGAGAAGAAATCGCCCATTGCCACAGTCTGAGTGCTTCTCGACACAGGGGGTATGATCTGGTTCCGCCTTGTTTGTTGATGTACCACACTACAGACATATTGTCTGTCTGGATTGCAATTGTTCCCAAGGGAAGAGAGTCTTGAAGGGCTTGCAACGCTAAAAGCACTGCTCTCATCTCCAGAACATTTATGTGCAAGTGGCATTCGTTTGGTTGCCATGTGCCCTGGACTGTCCTGCCGCGATAATGCCCCCCCCACCCGATCAGGGAGGCATCCGTTGTCAGTGTAGCAACCGGAGGAGGTGGAACAAAGGGTCTTCCCAACAGGAGCTGGGGGGAAGACATCCACCACATGAGATGCTTTTTGCACGCCTGCGTGATCACAATGGTGTGAGACATTGGAAGTTCCTGGTATGACCATTGAGTAAAAAGCATCCACTGAAGGATCCGCATGTGGTATCTGGCTAATGGAAGGAGAGGTATGGCCGCTGCCATGATTCCCAACACCTTTAGAACTAACCTGGCTTTGATTCTGTTGTTGCTGAGAAGGAGTGACACCAATTTGTGAATGTCTGATATCCTTTGGTGTGTTAGCCTTGCAGACATGTTTATAGTATCTAGATTTGCGCCTATGTAGGTAATAGTACGACAAGGCGACAAAACAGACTTTTCGCAATTTATTGAAATACCCAGTTTTTGACAAACGCGAAAAGTATAATCTCTGGCCATCAGAAGGAGATGCTTGGTGGGAGCTGTGAGGAGCCAGTCGTCCAAATATGGAAACACCTGGAATCCTTGTCGCCTCAGGTGAGAAGCTACCACTGCCATGCATTTGGTAAACACCGGGGCAGTGGTGAGACCAAAGGGCAGGGCCCTGAACTGAAAATGACTGGTTCCCAGCCTGAAGCAGAGGAATCTTCTAGAGCGCCTGTTCATTTTATGTGATAGTACGCATCCCGAAGGTCTACAGAGCACATCCAGTTTCCTTTGCCCAAAGGGGAAGAATGGATTGCAGCGTGACCAACCGAAATCTTGTTTTCTTGACTGATTTGTTCAAGACACTGAGATCCAAAATCGGTCCCCAGTCCCGTTTTCTTTGGAACTAAAAAGAACCTTGAGTAGATTCCGGATCCTTGTTGGTCTGCTGGCACTGGCTGAATTGCTCTTTTGCAAGCAGTTTTGAAATTTCCAAAGCTGCTAGATCCCTTTGAGCGGGTGGAACATCTGGAAGGGATTTTTTTGACTGATTTGGAAAGCGAAGAAAGGGGATAGAATAGCCTTCGAAATGATGGACTGTACCCATTTGTCTTGAGTCAGGGATAGCCAGGCTTCTGGGTACAGTGACAATCTTCCCCCGACTGCCTCCGAAGATGGGCAGTCGGGCAACACCTCAGGGATGCTGAAAGGGCTTGTCAGGGAAGGCTTCCCGATTGCCCTGGTTCTGCGGACCCCCCCTGCCCCTAGGGCGACGTCTACCATTGTTATTCCCACCTCTGCCTTTGGTAGGAAAACGACTCTGCGTCAGGCGAAGTCCCTTGAGATTGTTTACGGAACCACATCTTTCCACCCTTCTGGCCTTTGGGGTAAGGCCTGGAAGGAGTCGAAAACGGACTCAGGCGGCAGAAAGGGTCTTGCCATCAGTCTCGCACCTAGTCAGGGTTTCTTTCACTTGAGGACCAAAGAGATGATCCATCAAAGGGAGTTCGTGAAAGACGTCTTGAAAGGGTCCGCAAAATTGCATAGCCGCATCCAGGCGTGCCTACGTAAGGCTACACCTGTCCCTGCGGCTCTGCTCGCTCCATCGGCCGCGTAAGAAAGGAGGTGCATGGAGGAGTTGGATATGGAATTAAGGGTAGCCAGCTGCGTGTTCATCTTGTCTTGGAAACCCGCAGCTGTAGGATCCTTTAACATTTCACTCGCTTCCTTGATCAAGTCCCTTTGAAGACGAGTGAAATGGCACAGGTAGTTCAGCGAACGCATGGTAAATGTCGCTGAGGAGAACATCCGCTTCCCGTACCTATCCATGGACCTAGATTCCTTGTTAGGTGGATGGACAGGTACTGAAGGATCAGCCAGTTCCTTCTTTGTGGCAGCAGCTACCACCATAGAATCCACACAAACTCCTTTTGATAAAAATTGCTTGTCTGCTGGAGCTGTGATGAACTTAGAGGGTCTCCTGGGAGTGGGGTCCACTGAATCAGGAGCCGTCCATGCCTTCTTAGCAACCACCTGCATGAGGGGGTCGAAGGGAGGGGACACCCAGGAGGTGGAAGTACGAGAGCCAAACGCCTCAAGATACACAGATTCGTCCTCCGAAGGGTTGAGGGCTGGCCAATTTCCCCTCTGTTTCAGGATCTCCAGAATGTCTGCAAATGAGACATCTTCAGAAGGGGAACGGGGGGAACCCTCAGAATCATCCAAATCTGTGTCTGACGTGATAGACTCAGGTGAGTCAATGTGTTTCCTCTTACACTTCCTCTTCCGAGGGGCTCTTCTGCCAAATCAGGAGAGGCCTCGAAGAGGATGAAATCCCACAGGGGCTCCTGAGGAGCTGGCTCTCTGCGGTCCGGGATGAGGGAGTGAGTCGACTTACCCTGAGGCAGCATAGAGGGAGGGGCGGACGGAGCCGACTGTGGAGTAGAGCCAGGCTCTAACACACTCCGCATGACCTCGAATGCACCCCTGTCAGGCAGAGCCAGAGGTCCCCGCTCCGAGGAGCTAAGAACCCCCCTCGGCACCGACAGTGATGGCTCCGAGGCCGATGTCGGAGCCGAACTCACCAGCGCCGAAGCCCCGAGAGGGAGGGGGGGGACAAGGGTCCGATGCCACTCACCCCTCGAGCCGACGAGGGAAGTCCGGCGCCGAGATTCTTCCAAAGAAGAAAACGGAGCCGACGACGGAGCCGAAGACAATTGTCTCGGCTCCGGCGTAATCACAGTCTCCGTTCCGACGCGACCCGGCTCCGAACTCAAGAGAGTCGAAGGAGGAAAATGTTGATGGACGGGGCAGGCATCGACTGATGAGTCGGGCTCTGAAGCATCTGGGCTAGTGCCTCGGACTTAAGTAGTCGACTCACTACCCTCTGAAGGTCATGATCCGAGAGCCTCGATGACCTAGAGGAATGAGACCTTTGGCCCGTTCAGACAGCAGGGGAGATCCTGGAGCCGAATGAACGGAGCCAAGAGATGGTGACCTGGACCTCTTCCTAGTTGTCGGCTCCGAAGGTCTGGTCGGAGCCGACACGGAACTCAATAACCTCGGCTCCGCCGGAGCCGAGGGAGCCACAGAAACTGTGGACTGAGACTTATCGGCTCCAGCCGGAGCCGATAAAGGCAAAGGTTGAGCAACCTGAGGTCTCGGCTCAGAAGCCGGAGCCGAAGACCTCGATGCCTTAGAGGGCTTCCCTGTTGAAACTGACAGGGAATCCTCTGGCTTCAGTAAGCCTCTAAGAATTAATTTTTTTCTTTCCTGCAGGACCCTGGGGCTGAAGCCATGGCACACAGCACAGGAGTCCTGCAGGTGCAAAGGCCCCAGACAATAGACACAAGAAGTGTGAGCGTCTGTCAGAGACATTTTCTGACAGCACGCATCACACTTCTTGAATCCGGAGACCTTGCTTCTTTAGACATTTTTTGACTGACAGGTGTACACAAACACGCACACAAACACACAAGTTATACCCTGTCAGGAAAACACAATAAAATTAGTAGTAATACTAGAATTTAAACTACAATAAACTAGAATAAACTACAAAAACACACACACTCCACTAGGGAAGGGAAGGCCTAAAGGCCCAATGGAAGAACCAAAGGTTCTAGGAAAGAAACGGAAAATATTTAGGGTCGGGAATAAAGTTTTCTAATCTACACTAACTAAGTAAGAATATTAACTTAAAAGGGGTTTTAAAGAGTAATTTTTACAAGAAAATTAGCACTCACCAGGAACCGGTAGAAGCAACCAACCTCGAAGCTGTAGCGGCAAACGAGATCTGAGGTAACTCTCGCCTAGCATTGTGGGATATAAGGGGAGCCTCGAGCCGGTGGAACCAACTCTCGAGCTTTTAGAGTGGCCGAGTCGGAGCCGAGGTCGGCTCCGAACCATCCAGCAAGAATGAAGGCGAGATAGACAACTTAACATTCAGCATTCTGCATTGTGAATTTAATACTCGTGCTGTCTTCCATAGTGATATTTTGCAGTTCACACATGTATTACAGCGCCATGTTCTTGTCACCTATAACTCAGCAGGTGGCAATGACTTAAACTGAAATTTGATTGAAATGTGATTATTTTTTCTAAGTGGCATCCTTAATGGAGATAGGCTACAGTTTCAACATGGATGGACAGGGAATGGTGGCATTATGAAATTTCATCAACACATGTGGCAGTGAAGTCTCTGGTTTCCAAGCCACTAGGGGAGCACAAATCCATTGGTACCCAGTAAGATAATGTATGTTCTGCATTCCATGTCCAGTTTGTGCCACTTGTTTCTTCAGCATATACAGTGAGGGACACGGGTTCAACAACTGATGGTCGACTGCAGGAGATGAAAGTAATGTCAGCTATGTAAAGCAGTGATCTACTGGATGCTCCGAATCTCTGCTTGGCTACTTTCCTTGTAATCTAGACTTCTTCTGGTGCTGGAACACATGGCATCAACAGAGAGTGCTCACCGTAGGAACTGACGTCTCACCAGGATATTATATTCTGCAATCACTGTATCCAACCAGTTTGATGGGATAAAAGCCACCAACCACAAAAAATATTTTAGGAGTTACAGAAGAAAACCTTAGCTGTGGAACTATAAGGTGCAGTGCTACAATAATACAAAATATAAAATTAAAGCCGTCCAAAGATGATTCTATTCCTGAACATTCCTACCCAATTTCATACAAACATCCTCTACACATGTTGAAAATTAAACATCTACCTTTAGTTCTTTCACTTTCACCTACTGAGATTTTCTTACACCTTTTATAGCTTTATCTATTATTACTTGTTCTAATACATAACAATGCTGTAATGGCTCAATGGCTCAAACAGTTTTAAATCAGGAGTAGCTAAAACGTTCATAGACCCAAACAATCTGTAGCTCGAGCACACACAAGGAGCACCAAACACTATGTAAACCAGTAGTAGTTTAACACAACAAAAAATATGAACGCCACCAGTTATCTGATGAAGTCTAAGTTTTATTGGACGAAAACATATTTTCCACATTGGTGGCGTTCATATTTTTTTTGTGTTAATAAACTACTACTGGTTTACATCGTGTTCGGTGCTCCTTGTGTGTGCTTGAACTAGAGATTGTTTGGGTCTTTTTAGCACACCATTCCTTGGATTTTGTGTATCAACAAAAAAGACAAAATATGTATTAGCATAATGATAGAAGAATAGCCCAAACTATGGATGGCGTGATACCTTCAACATATAATTAAGGCAAAAACTGAATTTAACTTTACTCTAGTCTACAATATAGTACTGAAGTTTAAGAAAAATACGTACTGAAAATAGTTAACTCAAATTTATATGGCAAATGCATATCTTGGACGCAATCAAAACAATATTTTCTGCTTCTTGCACTCCTTCTACAATTAATGTGTTAAGTGACGTTATTGTATACAGACAACGGAATTACTCTAGTCTAACAGTTTATTGATGATCTTTTGCCAGTCAGGCATTTCCAATCCCACATTAAAAAAATACAGCTGTTCAATGACACAAGCAAGCTAAATTTACAGAAACTCTTGCACTGTATAAAAAATGAAAAGAAATAAAGGGAATTCTATGAGAGTCACCTAGAAGCCATGATGTACTCAAATCTGTACACATGTTGGCATCACCCCCAGACACCCAAGCTCCCTGGTCATTTGCACTGTCCTTCCCACTTTCATGCATACCACCTGATCTTCATCATTTTATTCCAGTCCACAAGCACCCTCACTTTGGTCAACTAAGATGTGCCCAGGACTTGAAATGTGGAGTTAGACTACAGTCTTTTGTGTGGCCCCTTGAATCATCTTTATTTTCCCTCCTTAGCCATGCAACAACCAAAGGATGGATTTTCTTATAAAGCCTTTCTTAGTCAATCAAGTGCTATATATTAGCAAAGTCAAATGATGTCCCAACCCAAAGATCTTTGAAAGAAAAAAAAAAAAAAAACAATAACCAAACAAAAACAAATGAAAACATAAATAAACAAACTCTGATCCTCAAACTTGAGCTCTCCTCACTACAGGTGGTCATCAACACACAGACACACAGACACAGACACAGACACAGACACAGACACAGACACAGACACACACACACACACACACACACACACACACACACACACACACGCACACACACACACACGCACACACACACGCACACACACACACGCACACACGCACTCAAACAACCACTATGCAGCCTGACCACACCTGTTTAAATGAAAGCCAGTACTGGCATCCTGCCTGACTGATACCTCACATGCACTGCTAATCATGCCCTCTATCTGTTTGCACCAAGGACAGCTGCTGCCTTTGCCCCATTCTAGTTATGGTACTATACAGAGTGAGAAACCTGCCAGATTAGCCTCACATTTGCCAAGTGCTTTTCCTCCTATCAGGGCTAATGCACATGTGCAGAACTTCAAGAAAACATCTAGTCTTATAATAACCATCCTCTTCCTCCTCATGCAGCACTAATAGCAAGACACTACACAGATTCAGTAGCACAATCTAGAACATATTGTCATTTATACTACTCAAAATGCTGCCTAGACATTACCAGCCAAGTGAAGATTTATCTATCTAGTATAATTATCACGTATACCAGTAAAAGCACTTCTCAGATCTTACCATCTAAGTGAATATTTATCAAATGTCCTGTAATACCCTACCTGTTGTACTACTTCAAGCACACCAGCACAAATACCAGCTACAAAAATACATTGGCATATCTCTGGCAATACACACTTCATACATCATACCTCGTTGAAATAAAGATATCATGCTCTGTAGACAACAAAACCAACCCAAGGATACCAGTTAGCGCTTTATAAAACTACGATGGACTACATATTTTTCCAGCATACAGGAGGTGTCAAAATACCATAAATGCTAGGAGCCTATGCAACAGGACTCCAAGCCAATAACAAACATAGACAAAGCCTTATAAAAGCAAATCTTGGATTTGAAGTCTTGGATAGTTTAAAGAAAGAACAGAGCAAGACTTGCTTCTGTACTTGTATATGATACACTAAACCCAAACCTACATAAGCAGCAACTCTTACATGTTCCAGGCACAGAAGAACTGCCTTTGTTGGTGCAACTAAGTGAATATAAGCCAATAAACACTAGTTTCATCTCTATAAAGCTTGGCAGAGCCAATTCACTGGCCCCTAGTTTTTATATACTTTTTTTCTGTCCCTTTGCCTGCAACATCCACGTCCAGCTGCAACTTTGGCGACTTATTCCTTGCATGAGAGGCATCTGCAGAGGTCATCCAAGCAGTCATGACTGATGTTCTGTTTTCTGGGCCCAACTTCTGCCCCTACCCAACAAAAACATAAAAAACAAAAAACACAAAGCTGATGTGTGTAGCTGCACATGCAACTGCTTGCTATGCCTTCCCTGTGAGTGTGCGTTCCTTCACACAAACATTCCATGAAAGGTGTCACGTAGACACAGCCTGGCAGAATGAAGTACATATGCCTTAGCCCATATACTACATGCGGTGAATCTGTCACCAGTATGTGATGGAATTGCAGAAGATTGGTCAATTTACTTCGCCAAAGTTAGATAAACTGGTGCTGACTGGTGCTGTCTACTCCTACTCCTCCTCACTTCCTTATCCAGCTTCCAGGTCATTAACTGATCCTGGGTGGTCTAATCAGAGTTTACCCTTTCTGAATTACAAAATACACATAGCTTACTAGTCCCTATTTTTCTGTCTGGGTCTGAAGTATAAAAAGTAAAGTTGTGTAAAATCTTATCTTAACAGTAGATGTCTTTCTCTTCACTGTTATAGTATTCATAAAAGAAAGGATCTCCTGCCAAGGATAGCCCAACATCCAACTGGTACACCAAAGCCTTAGTATTTACAAGAGCTGTACATCACATGTGCATTCTCCAGGCAAGGAGTAGGGCATAAAGGAGATGTACGGACACTAACACTCAGAATTGAAAAGGCCCCAGGAGGAACACAATGCACTTAGGGACAAAGAAGAACATGTGCATTCAGAAGGAGAAAAGGGAGAAAAGCTCAGCCAGGAACGTTAAGAACAACAGGCTATAGCAAACTGGGCAGGAGGGAGGCAGCAAATACTGCAACTGTGAAAAGACGAACATCTACTGTTATTGTACGATTTTTACACAATTGTACTAAGTCCTTCCAGAAGGGAGAGTATAAAAGCTCAAGATGAAACTTGGGAGGAGGATGGCACTAAAGAGCCCTCGAGAAACCCATGCAGGACAACCCTAGCAAAGCCGGCCCGGAAATAACATAAAATTTAAAATGCCTACTGAAGGTATGGACAGAAGACCAAGTAGCAGCCTCAAGGATAGAAGTGGTATCCAATCCTTTGAAAAAAGCACCAGAGGAAACACCAGTTCTGGCAGAATGAGCCTTTACTGACTGGGAAAGGCATTTACCATGAAATGAATAACAAAAAGAAATGGCTTTAGAAATCCAAGAAGAAACAGAACAGCTAAACCCAAACAGCTAGGATGAAAAGAAATAAAAAGCTGCTCAGATTTGTGAATAACTTTAGTTTTATCTAAATAATATCTGAGCTGACTATGCAAATCCAAGGTGTGAAGAACCTTCTTACTGGCAGATTGCGGAGAAGGAAAAGGAAGTCAAATGAATAGACTGATTAAGGGACAACACATTGATCACCCTGGGCATAAAAGAAGGATTAGTAGGAATAGAGACCCTATCTCTGTGGTAAACTAAGAAAGGAAGAACAGCCATGACAGTGTGAAGTCCAGACATGCTCTTAGCTGAAGTGAAAGCCAAAAGAACAGTCTTCCAAGTGCAATGTTGCAAGAAAGCTGGAGCAGCAAGCTCAAAAGGAGCCCGAGTCAATTTTTCAAGAACAATGTTAGGTCCCAGGAAGGTGGAATAGGTCTTTTAGTAGGCCTAATATGAAGGAAGCCTTTAATAATTTTCTTGACCTCAAATCTAGAGGCGAGAGGAGGAGTCAAGGGCAGACAAGCAGATACTGCTGACAGGTGAGCTTTAACTAAAGACTATGTCAGCCCAGCAAGGAGCATATCACACAAATAAGAGAGAACCAGAGGAACCTCCACAGATAGGCTACTCTAATGACAAGAGAGGCACCAAACAGAAAATCTCTTCCACTTGGACAAATATGATTTCCTGGTAGTGGGCTTCTTGGCCTCATACAGGACCCAAAGCAAATCCTGAGAAAGGAGGTGCCTAAAAGAGATCAAATCCCTATCACCCATAGTGTTGAAGAGTGGACAAGTGATGACGGATGAGAGACCCTTGTCTTGTGTGAGAAGGTCCACCTGGTGAGGTAATGTGCTGATTACACCTGACCAAGTGAGAAAGAAAGGGGGAACCAATACTGTCTGAGCCAAAAGGAATCACTAATAAGATTTTGGGAGATTCTTGCCTGATCTTTTGCAAGACTAGTGGTAATAGACAAAGGGGAAGGAAGGCATACAGAAACATCCCCTTCCAAGGAAAGGACAGGACGTTCACTTTCCAAGCCAGAGGACTTGAGACACTGGAAAAGAACAGAGGAAGCTGTCTGTTCAAAGGGGAGGCAAAAAGATTTACCTGAGGAATACCCCACTTAAGGACAATGTCCAATAACACATCTTTGTAAAGCATCCATTTGTGAGCTTATGTGCTGGACCTGCTGAAAAAGTCTGCCACTATGCTCCGAGGAAATGTATGCAGCCTAAAGAGTCACTTGACACTGAACAGCTAGATCTCAGACCTGAATAGCTAGTCTGCAAAGAAGGTAGGACCTTGTACCCCCCTTGCTTGTTGACAAACCACATCACTGTGGTATTTTCTGTGAAATTTTGAGGGGCCTGGAATGAAAGAGGGAATGAAAAACCTGAAAAGCTAGAAGCAGAGCCCTCATATCTCCTTTATACTGATGTGGTCCGACCTCTGATGAAGAGGCCAGAGACCCTGAACCTTATAACAGCTAAAGGAAGCTCACCTCATCCTCTGACTAAGGAGTCTGTAAAGAGCTCTTGCGTCAGGGCTGGAGCCTGGAAAGGAAGCCCCGGGTTGAGAGAAAGTTGATGAATCCACCGCTGAAGCTGGAGTTTGAGAGAGGGAGGGAGGAAAGGAAGGGAGGAAGGAGGGGTGGCAATGTTGGAGCAACACTGACCACTGAGGTTTTCTCTTATGGAGCCTGGCCAGAGGAAGCATGGGAATGGTGGAAGCAATGAATCCAAGCACCTTGAAAAAGTCCCTAGCTGTGACTGCAGCCAGAGGCAGGAGAGACTGGATAAAGACAATAAGAAACAGTGCCTTGGGGGCAGGAAGAGAAGCCAGCATGGGGATGGCCTGCAACCAAAGAAAACATGATCCTGAGAAGGTGTCAGAGCTGATTTCTGAAAGTGTATGGTGAACTTCAGACTCTGCAACAGGGAAATAGTAAACTGGAGATCCTGAAGCAGAGCATCAATGTAGGAAGCTTGAATGAGCAGATCATCCAGACAAGGAAAGATCTTAACACCCTCTCATCCTGCAAAAAAAAAAAAAATTACAGCAGGAAAGCATTTGGTGAATACCCTTGAGGCAGTAGAGTGGCCAAAGGGCAAAGTAAAGACTAAAAATGCAAGGAAGAAACAGAAATATAAAAATTTCCTGAAAAGGAGATGGATGGGTATATGAAGGTAGGCATCCTTGAGATCTAGAGACCAGAAAGGCCTAGGGAAGTAGAAGGGGAAAAGGTCTGAGAGACAACATCCAAAAGGAAGGAATCTTAAGAAAGGTGTTAAGCTGGGAAAGGTCCAGAATTGGTCTCCACGTGCCCTCCTTTCTCGGAACCAGAAACATTCTGGAATAAAGACCCCTCCCTTCCTGAGCATGGGGTATAGGTTCAATGTGCCTTGCATCAAAACATGGGAAAAGAGAAAGTTGTTCCTGAGAAGGTTGAGGGATGCTAAAAAGGGAGGAAGGGACTTCCAAACCATGAAATACCCCTGGCAGATAATGGGCAGAGCCTAACAGTCTGTTATGATCCTTAACCAATTTAGAAGAGAGAGAGAACCTGGCTGAGGGAGAGGGGAATCAAACAGTCAAATGGAACCTGGCTTATCCTGAAAAGGTTTTTGGGAAGTAGGGCTATAAGTAAACATAGCAGGAGGCACACGTCTAGAACCCTTTTTACCTTTGGGTGGAGGGTGAAACTTCTTGCGAACAAAAGCAGATTTGTAGAGGTAATTCCTCTGAAACACTGGAATAGGGGAAACAAAAATATGTTTCAACTCTTGCAAGGCTTTGCCTTTATCTTGGAAAGACTTAAAAAGTTCAGCAGCAGCACCAAAAAGAATTTTAGTATCCCAAGGGGCATCTAATAGCTTGGCCTTAATGTCAAACAATGCTTGAAGAAGGAGCCAAGATTAACTTGTCATAACAGAACCAAATTCAGCAACCCTAGAGGAAGCATCATAGTTTCATTTACTAGAAAGATGTGGCAGCAGTATAAACATTTTTGCCCAGTGTCTCTATGGCCCTACTATCCTTGCCTGAAGAAAGCTGCTTTTTAGAAGGTAACAGTTTAGAGGGATTGTCAGAAAAGATGGAAAGACTGGCAACCACTAAGTAAAATCCTGCCTTTCACACTGGGGATCCTTAACTGCAGGGAAAATATGCTTGGTTTTCGGTTTCTTTTTCTGCGGGATATCTGCATGAAACACAATGGGATGGTCAAACCCTTAGAGACACTAAATAGGAGGAATCTCCTCCCTCACTAAGATTTGTGGAATCCCACTTGGTCCCTCAGATATAATCCACCAAGGTCCCCCCCTCAATGTCTGGAACAGATGTCTGTAAAGCTTCAGAGGATGTGCGACAGGTCGGATCCATGCGGACCTCGGTGGCAGAGGAATCGGAAGCAACTACCAAATGATCCTCTGGGCTTTCACTAGCCTTAAGAGAGGCATCTGGGAGGAGGCTGGACACCAGCCATATCAGACCTAACTTTTTTTGCCTTCTTCTTGGTTGATGACTGACTCTCAGGATGGGAAGCCAACAGCGTAAGACATTGGTTTTCAAGGTAAACAGATAAAGAGGAGAGATGACTATGTACAGTCTTGGGGACAAAAGCCTGGCAGATAGAATACTGCATATGGTCCTGGTAAGCACCGAAACAAAACAGGCACTGGTTTTCACACTCTATGTGGAATCAGCCTCCCATACTGACATTTTCCCTTTGTGGATGACATGAAACCAACCAACACCAAATAAAAAAGAAAGTTAAGGAGAAACCCCAACAGGGCACTTACATGAAATACGGCCTGGTAACCAGCACAGCAGAAACGTGTTCAGACCAACGTTCAGTGATGCTTTTGGACTAGTGGCAAAGTAGTAGAGTGTAGGCATCTGTACATCACCTTTATGCCATACATCTTGTGTGGGGAGCGTACATGTGATGTTCTGTGTCTCTAAGTACTAAATGCCTTCGTATACTGGCTGGATGTTGGGCTGTTCTTGGCATGAGATCCCTTCTGTTATGAGATGTTCTGTGAAAGACCCAAAATGGACAGCCAGGGTATGGAGGGGGTAAGATTCCTTAAACAGTCATTTTGACATGTTGGATTGTCCTTGGTTTTGGGTGGTTCATGAATTCTTTTTGGACCCCCCCCCCTACCATTTCTTCTTAAATGTCTGTTTATCAGCATTTTGTTGAGACTGTATTTTTTTTTTCCGAAATTGAGGAAATGAAAACAATCTCTAGCCAAAGGAAAATTTAATTTTTCACTTTATTGGGGATGTTCTGAGAACACAGCCAGGCAAACCTCCTCAAAATGCACCAGTGGCCACAGCCCTGGAAGAAGTATCAACCGAATTGTACACGCACTGTAAACAACTGAGTAGTGACTTGTACAATGGAAGAAACTAATTGTTTTTAAAGTAGATTTTTCCTCATGAGAAGAAGCTGCAGACAAAACATTTCTCATATTTTCACAATCAGAATAAACATTAGCATATGAGCATGACAGTTCAAAAGAATGAAAATCAAACTTGCGGAAGCATACACTTTTTCCAATACTTATCAATAATTTTTCCATCCTTGTCAGAAAGAGTATGATTGGAATTAATCAAATGTTAAACAGCAATAGCGTTAGCTAGAGCTGCTGAGTCAGATTTGGGAAGAGTGTATAAAAACTTAAAAGACTGAGGAACTATATACCTTTTATCTGCCTTTTAAGTGGCAGCAGGCTGACTGCCTGGAGAATTACAGGCAGTGACATACACATCCTCCAGAGCTGAAGGAACTGGAGGTATGGATGAAGGTTTTGGAAATTCCTTCTGTAACAGCTCATAGTATTTTTGAGGGACTGAGAAACATCCATGTTCTCCCACTGAAAATACTAGCACATTTTGGAAATTGTCTCATAGAAAGAGCAATCCTCACAGGGGGATTCAGAAACTGAGTTCTCCTCAGAGTCTGATTCAAAAAACTGAGGAGGAAACCCTGTATCTGTCCCCTTCGTCTTCCTATCAAGATTCAGAATCTTGAATCTCTTCAGGAAAAGAGGTATCCCACTTTCTTTTACCAGAAACCACCTTATAAGAAGGATCAATAGCCTGACTTAAACCCTTACACACACACATTAAACTATTCCTGTCAAAAACAATTTGAGGAGCAACTAGACACTTTAGTTTTCTGTTTATTTTTTACAGAAACAAATGGGAGCAGCAGCTTCTCCATGGATGGGCACAACATTTTGTCTAAACAGGGATGCCTTCCCTGTTCTCTCTCCCAGAGGACCCCACCAGCCTTAGAGTATGTGGTTAACCCCTGTCTATAGTAGCTGTAGGTGCCACACCAGAGGGATGTGGATAAAATATTAGTGGTCTGAGGAAAGTACAGTTGTGTCACTTACCATAAATGTAGATGTTTGAGTGTATTCACTGTTGCAGTCCTAACCAATGGGTTATCCGGCTCCTGGTAGCCCTCGATCGGCCAGAATACCAAAGGTAAGTAATAATGATGTCAGTTGTATAGGGCGTCTGACACAAAAGGAGGCAGCCGACGTCACTTCCACAGTCTTTCTTGCCATAACAGTCAGAAGCTCCCAGAAAATAAAGCTTAAACCAAATTTAGCCTGTACCTTAGGAAAAGAGAAAAGGGGGAAGGAGGGAGGGAAAGCAGGACTGCAACAGTGAATACGCTCGAACATCTACATTTATGGTAAGTGTACACAACTGTACTATGTTCATCGTGTTTCACTGTTGCAGTCCTAACCAATGGGTTGATTACCAAAGCCCAGAGAAAAGGGAGGAGAAAACAACAGAATCAAGGATTGAAGATAATGCCCTGCAGAACAGCAGTGGCAAACCCTGCCCTGGCTCTTGAAAACAAAGGCAAATTATAATGCTTTGTGAAAGTGTGAGCAGAAGACCATGCGGCAGCCTCCAAAATGTCTTTAGTAGGGACACCCCTTAAAAAGGCTGCAGAAGTGGAAGCTGCTCTAGTTGAATGGGTCCTAACCCATTGAGGAAGAACCTTGCCACAAAAGGAATAACAAAAAGTAATACAATGAGCAATCCATTTAGAAATGGTTTGCTTGAGCAATCCATTTAGAAATGGTTTGCTTAGAAATAGCCTTGCCCTGGGCTCCAGGGGCAAAGCTGACCAATAACTGTGCTGATTTTTTCTTTAGTCCTGTCCAGGTAAAACCTGAGCTGTCTATGCACATCAAGAGAATGTAGGATTCTCTCACCTCTATTTTGAGGATTAGGAAAGAAGGTAGGAAGGTGTATGGACTGATTTAGTCAGGCTAGAAACTACCTTAGGCATAAAGGAGGGGTTGGTTCTCAGAGAGACCCTATCTGCATGGAAAATAAGAAAAGTCTCCACAGCCATCAAAGCATGCAGCTCCAAAACCCTCCTTGCTGAAGTTATAGCCAAGAGGAAGGCAGTCTTCCACGAGAGAAACTTTAAATCTGCAGTGGCAGCTAGCTCAAACGGAGGAAGAGTGAGCTTCTTTAGAACAAAATTAAGATCCCAGGCTGGAGAAGGCGCCCTTCTGGGAGGTTTTAAGTTGCAATCACCTCTGAGAAACATTTATATCAGAGGATGACAGAAAATGGGTTGTTCAAAAGAACAATGAGCAGAAATGGCTGAAGCGTGGATCTTGATAGAGGAAAAAGAAAGACCAACCTGAAGCAAATCAGCCAGGTATTCCGGGATCACAGGAAGGGTAGGCAGACAAGAAGATTCCCCTCTAGCCTGCATCCAAAGAGAAAATCTTTCCCATTGCCAGCATAAGACTTCCTAGTGCTAGGCCTCCAGGCCTCCCTCAGCACGTCACCACCTGCTGGGAAAGGGAAGAAGGAAAGGATTTAGTCATACAATGAGCCAAGCTGCCAAATGGAGAGATTGAAGATGAGGATGTAGAATGTTTCTCCTTTCCTGAACCAACAGATCTGGCTTCAGAGGAAGATGATAAGGAAGAAATTGGGAGAGACTGCAAGGCAGTGGATACCAATGTTGCCTGGGCCAGTCCGGAGCATTGAGAATAGTCCTTGGTTGTTCATCCCTGATCTTCAATAATACTCTGGGAAGAGGAGGGAAGGCATAAACTTACAGCAGCGTCCCAGGGAAGGACAGAGCATCCACTTTCCAGGCTCTGCTATGATGCTGTCTGGTACAAAAAAGAGGTAGAAGATGGTTGTCTGAAGAGGAGAAAAGATCCACTTGAGGAGTGCCCCAATGTTGAATGATGCTGGAAAAAACTGCTCTGTTCAGCTGCCACTCGTGAGGATCCAGGGTCTGTCTGCTCAACTGGTCTGCCAAAACACTGAGCCTTCCTGGAAGAAACTGAGCTAGGAGATGCAGGCCCAGGGATGCTGCTATGGACCCAAGACTCATGCTCTGTCTGCACAGGAGGTAAGAATGAGTCCCTCCCTGCTTGTTGATGTACCACATGACTGTGGTGTTGTCTGTCCTGACAAGCAGGGTCCCTGGAAAAAGAAGATGCTTGAAAGCTAGTAAGGCCTGCTGGACTGTCATCAACTCCTTTAAATTTATGTGCAGGTGCATCTGCTGGGCATTCCAACTTCCCTGTATGCATCTGCCATCCAGGTGAGCTCCCCAGGCGTCTGTGGTAAGAACTTGAGTGGCCAGGGGTGGGCGAAAAGGCATGCCTTTGTTCTGTAGACAGGCTGCTACCCACCATAGAAACTCTGTCTGCAGACATGGAAGCAGAGGAATTATCACATCCAGGTCCTGTGTGTGTTGACACCAAATGTTCTCGAGTTACCATTGCAATTTCCTCATATGCAGTCTTGCATATGGAATCATGAGAATGCAAAGAGTTGTCTGCTTCTCCTGGGTGAGATATATCATTTGGGCGGCTGTATTCAGACTTGCTCCCAGGAATGCTCTCTCTTTGGATGGCACTATTTTTGATTTTTCAACATTGAGAGTGTAACCCAGGGAAGAGAGAAGAGTCTTTACAAATTCTAGATCCTTTAACAACTGTTACTGAGAATTTGCTTGAATTAGATAGTCGTCCAAGTATCGATAAATCTGAATTTATTTCTGCCTGCAAAAAGCAATGACTGTAGCCAAGCACTTAGTGAAATCTCTGGGAGCAGTAGATAAGCCAAAGGGCAGCACAGAGAATTGATAATGTTCCTTGCCCACCCTGAAATGAAGGCGTTGCCTGCAACTTTCTCTGATAGGGATGTGCAGATAAGCCTCTTTGAGATCCAACATTACCAGCCAGGAATCCTTTTCTAACATTGGCAGCAACTGATGCAGAGTGAGCATTCTGAACTTTGGAATTATCAAGAAAGAGTTCAGGATAGATAGATCTAGGATAGGATGCTAGGTGCCTCCTTTTTATGGAACTAGGAAAAGTCTGGAATAGAAAATCTGGCCTACCTGCTGAGCATGAACTGATTCTATTGCTCCCAGATGTAACAGAGACAAAATTTGCTTTTTTACTTCTGCCCTTTCGTTTGGAGGAGCATCCAGGAATCCTTTGGGTACTGGAAATTTGTGGAAAGTTCTGCATACCCATTTGTCGTCCGTGATGCTGGCCCAGACATTTGTAAAAAGGGCCAACCTTCCCCCTAAAGGACTCTCCGGGCAGGCAAGAACAGGCAGATGCTGGACACAGTCATTGAGAATGTTTAGATTGAGATGCAGGATTAGAACTTCCCGCCTTGGAAGAGGAAGCCTGCCAACGCTTAGACCTTTGAGGGGTAGCCACCTGTCCCCAAGAAGATTTGTAACCTCTAGTCCTAGAGTGGCTCTGTCTGCTGGTATCAGGGAATGTCGGGAACGTCCAACTCTTAGAAGGGTAATTACTGCTAAAGCGAGGAGGCTGAACTTGCAGAAAGTCTTTAACTGTCTGCATAGACTTGGCCTTGTCTTCCATCTTCTTGAGCACTTCCTGTGCTTTGCTGCCAAAATGACTGTCCTTATGCAAAGGTACATCTAAAAGCTTAGCCTTGACAGGCTCTGGTAGGGGCTGCTCCCTGAGCCAAGCGTGCCTTCTAATAACAGAGCCAGTAGCCGTAGCCCTACAGGAGGCTTCTAGAATGTCAAAACCACAACGTAATGAATGTTTATTGACAAGACTGGCAGAATTCAGCAAATACTGCATATCCTTACTCTCCACCAACTGAGGCACACTTGCTATCCTAGACTAAATAACTTCCAAGGTGTGCTGCTGGTACTTCAGCATATGAAAAAGACAATTAGTAGACCTAATAGTAAGAGTGGCAGAGGTATAAACCTTTTTCCTAGATTCCCTGTCAGAAGGAACAGGATTTTTAGTTACAGTGGCTTAACTCCTTTAGGGCATTGAGAAATAACATCTGGATCAGCCAACGGATTCCTGAAAAGAAACAAATGATAATCAGGGACTCTATAGTACCTGTCAGGTGTCCTGGGAGCAGGAAGAACCGAATTTGGAGTCAAGGAATTTTCCAGAAAAATATCATCAACCACTTCCAGCACAGGTGGAATAGCCAAAGGCTTATGCTCAGGCAAATCCAAAAACTCCCTAATCCTTTTCTTAGAAAGGGGATAATCCGGACTTTGCCATTTAAAATGTTCCCTGAGAGTATTTAAAGTATCACCAAAAGAGAAATCGTCTGGAGGAGAAGCAGAAGGGATGGACTGCTCTGCGTCTGAATCCTCAAAAGGAGAGAGAGCTTGAGAAACTTCCTCTTCATCAACAGAAATGCTAGAAGTATCAGAACCTGAAAAGAACAAAGCCTCAGGAGAGACATCCCTACCTCTTTTTGAAGGAGGAGGCTGTGAACCCCTAATAAGAGTCAAAAGGTCATCAGCCATTTTAACCATTTGAGAATGAGGGGAACGAGAGGAAACTGGAGCTTGCTTCTTCACAGGCTTACGACTGGAAGATTTACCTGCAAGTCTAAAGGACTCTGGAGGCCTGGCAACCGCTGAAGTTGCAGCCAAAGTAGTCGGTATGAGCTTGCTGTCTGAACGAAGAACGGAGGTCTCTGTCAGCTTCATGGCTCCAGATCCAGCTGAAGAGGCAACAGGAGGAAGGTCAGAAGACAAAATGGAAGCCGGAGACGTGGGGGCCTTTGAAATGGTCTCAACCGAGGTCTGCGGTTGAAAATCTGCGGGCTGCAGGGGCTGCAAAGGTGCCTCACTGACTACCGCATGACTGACGACCAACTTAACATCATCCGAGGACTTGACCTTCGGAAGCCTGTCACGATCCTTATCGTTACGTTTCTTGGGGATATCCGAAACCTGAAGACCAGCGGACACCATACAGACAAACTTAGGCCAAACTCCAAAATGCTTAACTAAAAGTTTAGCCCAACGACGAATAGTAAGCGGATTAAAGGAAGCACAGAGATCACAATTAGGAACGTCATGGTCAGGGCCTAAACAAATAACACAGTAGGAATGAAAATCTCTATGGGGAATCTGCTTTCCACAGGTAAGACAATTATTAACCTTTTCTGACATTCGTTAAGGCAAGAAAAGAGGATCCCCAACAGGGTACTTAGCTGTAGTTGACATCAACTGTGTAGTCGGAAACAAAAAATGTAAACTGCCAACCGGCACTCGTGCAAGAAATGCTTCGGGCTCCATTGCAAGGAAGACTGAGGAAGTGACGTTGGCTGCCTTGTTTTGTATCAGACGCCCTGACGTCCTTTACAACCGACAGCCGACGTCATTATTTACCATTGGTATTCTGGCTGATCGAGGGCTACCGGGGAGCCAGATAACCCACTGGTTAGGACTGCAACAGTGAAACACGATGAACATCAAGTTATGGCCACAGCAGAGTCAACCATGTGCACCTGAGACAAATGGTTAGTCTGTGATGGTGGCAAAGGCTGTTCGTTTAACTTTTTATGTTTGGGGCTTGAAGAAAGACCGGCCATGGAACTGGTAGTCTGTTCCATGGTCAAGCCAAAAACGGTGCCTCTTTCCCAAGAAAATCAAACAGCAAGACCTGCTAAAAATTTGTAGTCTTTAAAGTCACTTTATTGTGCAAAGACACAGTAAAATGCACTTTAAAATACTATATCAGTCCAAAAAAGTAAAGTAAACACAATTTGTTTCACAAAAAAACTTTTAAAACTGACAGGAGAAAAGTGTGTTCCCAATTTTAAAAGTACAGTTAAGTCTCATGACAGTCAATTAACAGAGAAACTCCTAGCTTAAAAAGAATTTTCTTACGCAAGAAAGTACAATAAAACAAAATTCTTTTAATGTTGAAGTTTTTCCAAATGGAACTTATCTGACCAGCAAAGAAGTAGCACAAGTTGATCGTCAAAACTCGAAAGCCCAACAGAGGAGCACCCTTTTCAATGGAAGGAAAGCTCTGAAGGGCTTGGAGCCCAAATTTATCTTTTTAGTCAGTTCATCTTGCACTGACTGATGGTTTGGATGCATGGAAGGTTCCCTGATGATTTGGAAGCTGGATGGCTGGCTGTCATATCCTTGGCAGGATTTAACCAATGTAGCTAAGGCTACTGCAGCAGTGATCAATATATATATCCACTTGTGGTGACAAAGGGCTATATGCAGCAGTTGTATCCATTGTCATTTCTAAAGCATTTTACTTGGCAGACTACAACGTGTTACTTGACAGAAACTGAATGCAGCCTGAAAACAATAAGTTAGTTCAAAAACAATTTAGAAATAGGATATCACATGCAAGTGGATGCATGGCAAAACAACAACTCATGTTACTTACTCATTACATATGCATTAGTTCTAAGGAGAAAAATATTAGGACTTCAACATATCAACATACTGATTTGTTCTCTTATGTAGTACGCATCCTTCGATCCCAAAGGATCAAGGGTTTGCACTTCTGTTGGACTGATTCGAGCAGAGTCTTCTCTGGCTATGCAATCCAATTCAGGAGTGCCAGTCCTTTCCGCATTCTGAGCAGCAGCAGGCAGATGTGGGACTGGTATCATGGACACAGATCTTACTGAGGGCTCTCTTATCCACTGCTCTCCTTGCCAAACTGGTTTTATAAATAGTGAGAGCTTTCTTCATTTCCTGTTTCCAGGCATGTTTGTCTGAGGCAAGAGAATACTAGGTGTTTGCTCTGATGGAGAGAGATCGCTGAGGCCATGCTTGCATATGTCATTGTAGTGCAATTTGGGTCACCCTTCTGGCCTCTTTCCAGACTCCACGTTTTTTCAGTATTTGGCCATCCATCATGCGTGAGAAATGACCCAACCAGCACATATGCCTCTGTTTCAGGAGGGTGAACATGGAGGTGGTGCCCATCCCCTCAAGCACTGTGTATTTGGGGATCTGTCCTGCTATGAGATACCAAGTATGTGCCTAAAGCACCACATGTGGAATACATTCAGCTGCTGTTTTGAGCGCAAACTCCAGTTTCACTGACATACAATAATATGCTCAAAACAGAGGCTTTGTAAAACTACACCTTAGTGGGCATCGTGAGCTTATTATTAGCCAGTACTCTCTTCTTCATCCTGGAAAACTTTGTGGCTGCTTTTCCAATGCACTTGTTGATCTCGTTATCAAATGACACGCTGTCAGAGATTGTAGAGGCTAGGTACATGAACTCATGGATGATCTCCAGCTCATAGTCACTTACCCTGACTATGGTACATTGCCTACATTTTGATCCATCACCTGGGGCTTCTTTAAAATAATTATAAGGCAAGCAAGTCAGAGTGAGCAGCAACGGCTGCATCATCAGGGAACAGGAACTCCCTCAGAAGCTTCCTAAGCACTTTGATCTAAGCCGTGACAGTTTGAAGAGGTTGCCGTCCATTCCGGCTTAGAGAATAATACTCTCTCTGTTGCAGTTCTGAAAGCAAATTTCAACAGAACTGAAAAGAAGATACCAAACAATTGTGGAAACAGTACACACTCCTGCTTCACTCCACTAAGAATCTCGAAAGGTTCAGATATGGATCTGTCATGGAAGACCCTGATAATGATAAGCAGTGTTGGAGGATAGCTGATCTTTGCCAGAATCAAAAACAGACCTTTCGTACTGATGAAGCTGAATGTCTCAGATCAATGAAGGCAATATACAGAGGTTTTTTCTGCTCCCTGCACTTTTCTTGTAGTTGCTCAACAGTGAAAACCATGTCTATAGCAGACCGTTCAGCTATGAACCCATACCGAGGCTCAGGATAAACTATCCCTGCAAGAACATGCAGCCTCTTCAAGACAACACGTGCAAACAGCTTCCCCATGGTATTGAGAAGGGGAGATGGCATGATAGTTGTTACAATCAGTTTGGCAGCTTCTGTGACGACACTGATGCCAAGCTGCACTGGCCTTGCTTTTCCCCTTAGATTACATCAGTGGCATGCAGACAGGGATCCTGCTGCTGGGCATCAGCTGCTTCCTGAAAATTCACTTGTCCAGGCCTGCACCCTGGACAGGCCACTGCAGCATCACTTTGTGAGTGGTGACACAACACAGTAAGTAGCAGTTACTGGTAATAAGCCAATGCACTCAGATGGCACAGAGTGAGGTGCCAGGGGCTGCTAACCACAGTGGAAAAGATCCTTTGATCTCACTGTGCAGCTACCACCTGCCTTAAGCTGGGCAGCCCCAGCCAAACAGGTGCTGTCTCGCCATGGTCCACTTGCTCCACAGGGTGTGTGGGGCTTAGGGAACGCCCAATAGGTGGATTGTTAACCATACAGCTGGAAAAACAACAAAATAAATCAGCCTTTAGGCTGGGCACATGGAATGCATGGACGATGACTCCAGGCCTTATGGAAGATCTGCAGAACATCAGTAATGCTTGGATGACAGCAGTCATTAACAACGAGCTAAGCAAATTGCAGACGGATATTGTGGGTCTCCATGAAACAAGGCTGTCATCTACTGGATGTCTCAGGGAGATGGACCTTACTTTTTTCTGGCACGGGAAAATTCCAGCAGAGACCAGGGAAAACGGTATTGGTTTTGCAATCAGAAACAACCTCGTTAGCTCAGTCATACCACAAAATATCGGAAATGACAGAATGCTACCATGAGTGAGGTCCCTTCCCACGGAACGTTATTCATTCTTGGTGACTTTAATCCCAGAGTTGGCAGTCACCATTGCAGCTGGCCATCCTGTCTGGGGCAGTTCGGAACAAGAAAGATGAAAGAAAATGGACAGCGTCTCCTTGAACTTTATTCCCAACATGACCTCTGCACACCAAACACCTTCTTCGATGTTAAGCTCCAACGCAAAATTTCATGGTGACACCCAAGTTCAAAAGATTGGCACCAACTTGACCTCATCCTCACCAAAAGCAGCAGTTTAAGTAGTATCAGGGTAACACTCGGTTACCACAGTGCAGACCGTGATATGACCACTTGCTTGTCTATAGTAAGATGATCATCCAGCCATGAAGGTTCTTTCACTCTAAAATGAAAGGGAGGCCACGCACTGACATAGGTAAAACTCGTGACCCTTCTGTTCAAGCACTTGAAGAAGCCTTGGCCTGTCTGGATGGCACTGACACTAGCAAAAGAAGGGAAAACTATGAGATGTTATCTATAAACATTGCAATATTTATCTTTGGGAAGAAGTACTGGCACCACTGATTGAAAAGAAGAGACAGGCACTGGCTGCATATAGGACCACGTGCAGCAGGTAGCACAGCGGTGTGCAAATGATTAATAGTTCCCAACATTGCTTCATGATTCAGCAGGCCACGGACATTGGTAACATCTGAGGAATGGGATCAAGCAAGTCATCAGTCCATCACAAAGGAAGTTCACCTCATTTAAGTTGGCAGCAGACGAGGTCTTGAAGGAAAGATCCAAGCAGACGGAACACTGGGTGGAACACTACTCGCAGCTGTATGCCAGAGAGACCACAGTTATGGAGACAGACCTGAATGCCATTGAGCCTCTGCCAAAAAAAGGAGAGTGAGAGAGAAGGTGGGCTATCGATGGTGATGCTGCTACTGATGAATCTCAAAAAGTACCCTGTATAATTTTGCTGGTTGTGTCAAGAGAACAAATCATAACATAGAAACTATAAATAACTGGAAGTATGTGGGTATAAATGTCCTTCACAAACGTAAATTCAAAGACCGTACTGAAAAGTAATGGAAATTAACTATAAAGTAGAAGCACTTTATAGGGTAAATGTTAACCTGACTCTAGAAAAAAAGACAAATGTACTCGAGGCTATTCTTTTATGCAAGTTAGTGCATATGGTAGCTAGGATGGAAAAAACTTAAAGATCTAAAAAGTTTTGTTTAACAATATTTTAAAAGAAGAAAAAACACCAACACCCTGGAAGAAAGTGGTGGTGGCTGTAATACCTAAAGATGGTAAAGACCCATCAGATCCAGCTTGATATATAGGCTCATTTTAAAAGTGTTCACATCTATAATTGCTAAAAGAATGGCAAAGGTGATGCCAAAATTGATAGATAAGGATCAATATAGCAATACGTCTGGGTGTGGGTAATGCTGGATTTACCCACGGTTGGTGTGGTTTGGTCACACGGGCGAAGCCCGAGTGGCCAAACAAAGACATCCATGGGTAAATCCAGCATTACCCACACCCAGAAGTGGGTTATTGCTATTACATAATGACATTATTTAAGAAAAAAAATAATTACTTTTCTTAAATAATGGCATTGTATAATGCCTCCTTGCTGCCCTTCTGCAGCAGTCTGGTATTCTGCGGCAGTTCTGATGTACTGCGCATGCGTATGCTTACGCAGTACATCAGAGCTGTGGGCAAAAGCAACTGAGAAAGCAAGATCTCCGTTGCTTTTTACAAACTGTCTCGCTATGTTAAAGGAGTTTAACATAGCGAGACATCTTTAAAAAAGCAACGGAGAATCTCCGTTGCCTTTTTAAAAGCTGTCTTGCTATGTTAAACCCATTTAACATAGCGAGACACCTTTAAAAAAGCAACGGAGATAGGAAGATCTCCGTTACTTTTTTTAAAGCTGTCTCGCTATGTTAAACTCATTTAACATAGCGAGACAGTGTGTAAAAAGCAATGGAGATCTTGCGTTCTCTGTTGCTGTAAACAAAAGAGTTATACTAATGGAAAAAGTCCAGGCGACCGGACCCTTTTCCATTAATATAACTCTGACTTACAACGTGCACGCTGACCAATCAGCGTGCACGGTTTGGAATATTAATGGGGGGTTGTTGTATAATGTGGTTTTGTGAAGGGGAGTAGACATTTGACTACATTAATAGAACAATGATGATGATTCAGAAGGAAGCAGAATGTAAGAAAATACCACTGTTGTTTGTTGGTCTTGATGCAGAGAAAGCATTAAACAGAGTAATACAAAAGCTGAGAAACTGGAAGTTTTGTTATATGGACATGGATAGCAAGATACAAGCAATTAAAATGATTTTAGTCCCTTTAGTTTTATACACAGGTCAGGCATATTTTAATTAACCAGAGGAGTTATTGATAGCAATTAAAAAAGATCTAAAGGGTTTTATTTGGGAGGGGAAGATGGCAGGAGTCAAGTGCGATAAGCTGTTTCTTCCATAGAACACATTGGTTTGGGATTACCTAATTTGAAAGGGTATTTTAGAGTTACATAGTTAAGGTTCTTATATATAACACAATCAGAAAGCTATAATGCAAAGTGGAAAGGGATGATGACAATATAGGTGGGAAGCTCAAGAAACACAAAGAGACTGAGATTCTGGATGCAGTACCTTAAGGAGAATTACAATAATCATACAGAATATTATATTCATAAAGTAGCAGAAACTGTTCTAAGAACCAAGCCAACATGAGAATTGTGAAAGAAGATTCTGCTGACAGAGATGACTCAATTAGGGATACAGACAATAGGCAAGAGGGGGCTGGAATTTACTGGAAAAACTGGCAAAGAAACAAAGATATTGGGAGGAAATAATAAGAAAGGAAAAGGTAATAGAATGGGAAGAGGCCAATAATATATTTGGACTGCAGGGTAGAGACTCCCTTCCCTATCAAAGATTGTATTCAGAGTATACGAAAAGAGAAAGAAATAGGGGGGATCCTAAGTGAAATACATACTCTAGTACCGTTTTTAGTAGACTCTAGAACATATACTGCTGTTAAAAAAAGGGATAATTAGTACAGCATATAAAATACTGCATGATAACTACAAGAATCAATCAGATAAGGTTTGAAAGGATTGGGAGAGACTGGATAAGCAATTCACAAAGAAACAATGGGGGATATATGCATGTCTCCCAAATATGCAACAAAGTCTGAAAGACTTCTTTGCTTGGAAGTGTTTACATAGGTATTTTTATATCCCAAGTAGACTCCAAAGAATTTTTCCTCAGGTTAATTGCAAATGTTGGAGGTATGACTGGGAAGAAAGAGGCAACTGGGAACATACTGTTTTGACAGTATAATGAGTTGGCAGACTTAAAAAATTCCAGATTCCAATTCCAGTTGGCAGACTACTCTATCAGAAATACTGGGTGAGAAAACTGGTAAAACTAAGGAAATAATTTTTTTTGAGCTATGCTACAGAATCAAACTGACTAGACATAGTAAGGCCTTGCTGAGTCTAATTATGGTGGCTGCCAAAAAAGCAATAACTAGAAAATGGAAATCAAAACCTAAACCAACTCTATTAGAAGCAGTGCATATAGTAACAGAGATAAAAAAACTGGAAATGAGAGATTTTGAAACAGGTAGAGCAAATTATGTAGAAAAAATGGGAATTGTGGAAACAATACATGCAGAATAATGTTTTGGAGAAGGAATGTTTAAAATAAGGCAATTTGAATGAGTTATGTAATGTTTGACTGAAAATGACTGACTAGATTACAAGTGATGTATAATGTTTGCAACTAAAAATAAGTCAATATGGTTTGTTTTCATTTGTATAAATGTATGATTGCCCAAGTCTTAAGTGATACTTTAATAAAGATGTTCTTATTTAAAAAAAATTGAAATGCTACTGCATGGTAATTGTGTTACAGGTAAACTCAACTTAACATTAACATAACAAAAGACAGAAGACATATTAACAACATACAGCAGGAGCTATAGCTGGACTTAGTGTGATGCACTGAATAAACTGAAATGAATAAGCCTGAAAAACAGTTACTATCTCCTGCTGTTTCACTCAACCTTCTCTGTAAGAACACTTACCATGACCTCTCTGAACTTCTGAATTAGAACAGCCCTAAAAGACGGTGCCGGTTTGTCAATCAAGTACATATTGCAAATGTTCCTAATTTGCAATGTAAAAATGGTAAAGAGGCTCTCTGCCACTATCTGCAACACATCAGGTACAGCTTACCTCTGGTAGTGACACAGACTAGTCCCCCATGTAACTTTAAGATAGTCTTAAGAGCAGAATGTCTCAAAACTGTGTGCCAAACTGTGCAGCTACATAAACTTCTAGCCTCAGTGCTAACTGTAATTTAGAATAATTCTTCACTCTGCAACTTGACTATACATTGCTGTATGCACTATTCATTAGTGATCAAATGACCTAGGTACCGTTCAGTGACACTGCTCTCTACACAACAGCTGCAAAGCATATTTCATGTGCATAGCTGTTCTCTTTTTTTCTGTATGTGAAGTCTGTGATTTTATTTTCAATTTAATTAATAATTAGAATCTAAATACTAATGATAAACTTGGGCAGACTATCTTGAAGGACATAGTGTAATAACAGACTTACTGAATCAGCTTGATCGATATGCATAACTGTACTTACGTAAGTAATTATATAAATAGTGATTTATTAATTCTACAACACAGTGCTCCTTTATCTTACCTGCTATCCCCTGGGCATGATGCTCCAGTCTTATAAATATCCTCATTCCTAAGACTAGGTTCGCTATAAATATCCCCATTCCTAAGACTGGGTATGCTATAAATATCCTCATTCCTAAGACTGGGTATGCTGTCCACTTTCCAGCACGTCTTTCAAACTCAAGTACTCAAAAGTTACAATTGGTAGGAAATAAATCTGCTACTTTGTATTACTAGCTGACATTTACATTACCACTGTAATCTGCTAAAGGACTTTCAATGGTTACGTGTACATACCACAGCCAAAATGTTAGTTAGCACACTACTATTTAAAAACACAAGTTATGCACTTACAGGAATGTGAGATTTAGTTGGGCTCTGTCCGAACACTGGAACTGCAGGATGGGTGCCTTTGGTGACAGCAAATAACTCCTCACAAGCTCAAGCTACTTCCCTACCCATAAGTCCCTGTTACACAGGCTTTTTACAGACCGAGTATGCCAAAATACTGTGAAGGAAATGACCTCTGAAGAGTAAAGTACAGTTTTGTACCTACCATAAATGTAGATGTTCAAGTGTATACCTTGCTGCAGTCATCACACTTGGGTTATCCTGTCGTCAGGTGGTCCCGCAGTCGGCCCGAATTCCAAAGTCTTGGTCCGGCGTCAGTTGCTGTCGCTTCTTCCCTGACGTCAGTGCGCCAGGGGTATATAAGAGGCATCAGACACCATTTTCTTCAGTTTTTCTTGCCCCAGATGTCAGATGCCCCCCCAAAAGGTGATCAGTAGATAGTACCAGTAATAAAAGTTTAGCACAATCAAAACATTTCTCCAGCTATAAGCAAATACACCACAAAGGTTGTATCAGATTTATAAGGTTTTGAAAGTTTCAGTTAGGTCAGAGGGGATGGAGGGAGGGTAACCTGGACTGCAGCAGGGTATACACTCGAACATCTACATTTATGGTAGGTACAAAACTGTACTATGTTCATCGTGTTACCCTGCTGCAGTCATCACACTTGGGTTGAATCCCAAAGCTAAGAATGGGAGGTGGAGTCAAAAAAGGTTAAAGGAGGCTAGAAGGCCCTGCAAAACTGCAGTGGCGAAGCCAGCTCTAGACTTAGAGTAAAGTGGTAAGTGATAGTGTTTGGTGAAGGTGTGTACTGAACTCCAAGTTGCAGCTTCCAGAATATCCTTGGGTTGGCACCCCCCTGAGGAAGGCTGTAGATGTAGCTGCTGCCCTGGTGGAGTGGAGCCTTATGCTAGCAGGAACTGGTTTTCCATGATGGGTGTAGCAAAAACGTATGCAATGTCCTATCCATTTGGAAATGGTCTGTTTTGAGATAGCCTTTCCTTGTGATGCTGTAGCATAGGATACAAAAAGCTGGTCAGATTTTCTGAAAACCTTAGTTTTATCCAAGTAGTAACGTAGTTGCCTGTGAATGTCCAAGGAATGCAGGAGTCTTTCTCCTTTGTTCTGTGGATTTGGGAAGAAAGGTGGGTAAATGGATGGTTTGATTTAGAGCCACACTGGATACCACCTTTGGCATAAAGGAGGGGTTAGTTCGTAGAGAAACTCTGTCTTGATGAAAAATGAGGAAAGGCTCTACTGCCATTAGTGCCTGTAGCTCTGAGACTCTTCTGGCTGAAGTAATTGCTAGCAGCAGGGCAGTCTTCCATGATATAAACTTTAAATCAGCTGAGAAAGCTGGCTCAAAAGGTGGCAGCGTAAGTTTTTCCAGAACAAAGTTGAGGTCCCAAGTCAGTGTTGGTGCTGTCCTGGGAGGCCTAATGTTTTTGGCCCCTCTGAGGTACTGCCTTAGAAGTGGATGTGAAAATAAGGGGGGATCCGTGTTGTAGTGAGCTGAAATAGCTGAGGCGTGGATTTTAATAGATGAAAAAGAAAGTCTTTTGTGTAACATCTCAGTTAAATATTGTAGAATCTGAGGTATGTCCGGCTCAAGGGTATTTTGGCCTTTAGCTTGGTTCCAGGCGCAAAATCTTTTCCATTTGTCTGAGTAGGCTTTCCTGGTGCTGGGCCTCCTGGCCTCCAGAATGACATCCATAACAGCTTGTGAAAGAGGAGCTGGCTGGTTGCTTAGGTGATTTGCCATGCAGCCAAATTTAAGGTTTTGAGCTGGCTGTGTAGAATCTGACTGCCGTGCTGTGTGAGCAGATGAGGAATTTGTGGTAAAATCCATGGTGGGCCGTGGGCCATGTTCCTTAGTAGTGGGTACCAGTGCTGGCATGGCCAGTCTGGGGCAATGAGTATCATTCGAGGTCTCTCCATCCTGACTTTCAGCAGCACCTTTGTGAGAAGGGGCAATGGAGGAAAGGCATATACTGTCAGCATTTTCCAACTGAATGAGAGTGTGTCCACTTTCCAAGCTTGATGGTGAAATGTCCTGGTGCAAAAGTTTGATAGCTGATAGTTTTGGGGGTTGGCAAACAGGTCTATGTCTGGGCGCCCCCATTTTTGAGTTATCATTGCAAATACTTGTGGATCCAGTTTCCACTCGTGGGGATCCATGACTCCTGCTTAGGTCATCTGCCAATGTGTTCTTTTCTCCTGGCAGGAATTGAGCTTGTAATTGAACTTGGTTCCACAAGGTCATTGCTTGCCTGCATAGAGGGTAGGAGTGTGTACCCCCTTGCTTGTTTATGTACCACATTACTGTGGTGTTGTCTGTCCTTATTATAAGCTGTCCTGGATGTAAGAGGTCCTTGAAGGCTGTCAGAGCATTCTGTACAGCTAGCATTTCTTTTTGATTGATGTGCAGACTTCTTTGATCTGCAGTCCATATGCCTTGAACGCACTGTCCTGCCATGTGTGCCCCCCAGGCATAGTCCGATGCATTTGTCATAGTTTGCCTGGCTGGGGGTAAGGTGAAAGGCTGACCCTTGTTGAGGTAACATGCCTGTGACCACCACAGAAGCTCCTGTTGAAGGCAGGGAATGAGAGGTATCATTGTTTCCAAGCTGTGGCTGTGTTGAGTCCATACACTTTTCAGGTACCATTGTAATTTCCTCATATGCAGTTTTGCAAATGGTATTAGTAGAATGCAAGATGCCATGAAGCCCAAGGCTTGCAGAATTTTTCTTGCAGGGAGTTGGGTCTTTGTTGCCATTATTTTGAAGTATTGAGTTAGTTGTAGTTGTTTGTCTGGTGTCAGATAAGCCATCTTGGCTGTTGTATTCAAGCTGGCACCCAGGAATGTCATATTTTGTGAGGGCACTAGTTTTGATTTCTTTTCGTTTACTGTGTACCCTAGGCAACTTAGAAGGTGTTTTACAAAAGCCAGATGTTGTAAGAGAATGTCCTTGCTTTCTGCTTGGATGAGGCAGTCGTCCAGGTATGGGTATATTTGAATTCCTCTTTGTCTGTAGTATGCAATTACTGGTGCCAGGCATTTTGTGAAGACCCTGGGCGCAGTAGATAAGCCAAAGGGCAGTGCAGAGAATTGGTAATGGATTGAACCTGCAATGAAACGGAGGTATCTTCTGCAATTTTGTCTGATAGGGACATGCAGGTATGCCTACTTGAGGTCCAACGTTACTAGCCAAGCTTTCTTGCCCAACATGGGAAGAAGCTGCTGTAGTGTTAGCATCTTGAATTTGGGTACTTGCAAGAAGGTGTTTAGAAACGAAAGGTCCAGAATTGGTCTCCAAGCATTGTCCTTTCTGGGGACTAGAAACAGCCTTGAGTAAAATCCTTGGCCTTGCTCCTGTGCAGGTACCAGTTGAATGGCTCTCATGTCCATGAGAGCTGTAATTTGTTTTTGTGCCTCTGCCCATTGATTTTGTGGCAGGTTTGGCATTCCTTTTTTCATTGGCAAGGTGTGGAAATGGAATCTGTATCCTTGTGAGATAATGTCTAGGGCCCATTTGTCCTTTGTAATGATGCGCCAGTTGTCTGCAAAAAGTGCTAATTTTCCTCCCGAAGGAGCTAGGGGGTGTCTAGGGTGGAAAATACCTTTGAGAAAGGCCTTCTTGGAAAGCCAAGGAAATGGTCAAGAATCTGTAATGATGAAGAGATGGCTGCTAAATGTATCTTGAAGGCTTATAGGTATACACTAGGTTAACAACCATCATTATCTTTATAAGCCTAGCCATGCAAATCTAATGCAATTGTGTTCCTATGTATCATGGGCATTTATTAGGAGGGAGTATATTAGAAAGTTTCTAAAGGTTATGTGGGGGGGTATGTAAGTTTGAGCATTACTGTCTGCCTCTGTCAATCAAAGACATGGGGGCCAGACCCAGGGTGAATTTCAGATTTCCCATCCATGGGTTAAGGTTACACTTAAATAAGGTTAGGAATGGACTCTGCTTCAGAGAGATGGGAAGCCTGTTTCATAGCAAATGGATTCGGTGAGAAACATATCTGTCTCAACAGCATGTCTTATTTATATCACAAGCAAAATTTAAATCCTTGGATCTAGTGGTTTTAATGCTGTTCATTTTATGGATGTGCAAAATTTCCATCAGAAGTGGATTGAGGATGCCTTGTACGCCAGACATAGATCACCTCTCAGTAACCTGTAGGAGACAGAGTAAAGAGATAGGGATTTCAGGCAACCCATACAGGACAATGTGTTTATACCCTGGATTCCCCTAGTAAGGAACCTTTGTGGTCATTCAAACTGTTGCATATATGTCTGGTCACGTACATGAGGAAAGTGGCATTATACTCGATGATGAGTCTGACACGGGCTGAATAAAGTGGCAATTTGATTTCCTTGGACCTGGATGCTATGCCTTTACTTATAAGTTGAGTGACACAGAATGATTTTCTTAAAACCTTGGCCACATGTTGGTCAAAGGCCAGATTACTGTCTACATACATTCCCATATCCCTGACTACCAGGTCAGCTCTTGGGGGTGTCTTATTGATGCAGTAATTAGTCTGGGTGAAGGTTTTCCCAAAAGCCACTATAATGCATTTCTTGACACTGAGTTTTAATCCATGACTTTGACACCAGTCATTTGTCTGTGTTAGACCAAACATGTTTGTGTTATGAGGGGAATCTATGACAATTCCTAATTTGCAATCATCTGCAAACTTGGTCAACCAAAGGCACGTGACATTAGCCTTTACCTCCAAGAAGTAGATGCCAAATAGGGCGGTCTCAGCACAGAGCCCTGAGGTACCTCGCTGGTGTCCAGTCTCTTAGTGGAGGTAGTATCACCAGTCTTGACTTCCTGGATTCTATCTGCCAGCCAGATGCCAAACCATAAAGCCATGCAAAGGTTCATGCCCAGTTCAGTGAATTTGTCAACTACTTCCAAGTGGGGTATTGTACTGAATGCCTTAGCCAAGTCCAGGTAGGTGGGTATGCATTGTTTTCCCTCACCCACTGCTTTGGTGACCTTCTCAAAGAAGTCCACCACTTTTAGCAGGTATGACTTTCCCTTGACAAAGCCAAACTGGGATATGTCCAGTGTCTGAAGGTTGCCCCCTACCTTTGCATATTACACTAGTTAGACCAATAGGTCTGCACTTTCCAGGGTCGGTTGATGGTCCACCCTTCTAAAGTGGGATAAACACTGCAGTCCTCCGTTCTCGTGGTACAAAGTCTGTTTTAAGGTTATAGTTGAAAAGCGACTCAAGTGGTCATGATAGGTCAAGTTTCAAGCTATTTAGGAAGCATCCCTGGATATTGTTGGATCCATTGAGGCTGTGTTTTTGGTTTAAGCATGTGCTGCTACCCCCTGTTAACCGCTTTGGGAGGAGTAATGCTAGGAAGTATTTCATGGGGGTAGGTAGCCTTCCAAGATAAGGCTTCCACATTGAGGTACAGAAGACTCCCTCTTATCCGATCTCCCTGGGACTGGACCTTAGACTGGATAAATGAATGGCTGGTTAACCTAAAAGGCATACAAAATAGCATTTATAGCTTGTAAATCAGATTAAATATTCTGTATATATGTTGTATTGATTAAAACTGCTCTTATTTAACTTTACTTTCTGGATGAAATAATACATCGTCTCTGAGTACAGTCCACTGTACTTTTTCCTAAAATTGGCAATGGAAATTTGATTCAAAGAAAAAATCTTGAATGGCCGGTTAAAGAGGAGACCGGTTAAAGGGAACTGGATAAGAGGGAGTCTACTGTAAGCCTTTCTCAACCCCAAGAGAAGAGTACATGATATCAAAGCCAGAATCAGTTTCTAGGTGAGCTGCAGATTCCTTATCAGATGCCATCTCTCGTTCATATAGTAATTCTCCCAAGCATTTAAGCTTACCATAAAATTAAATTTAAATATATATATATATATATATATATATATATATATATATATATATATATATATAAATGTTCTGCTTAAAGTAACATTTTAGGGGTGTGTTTAAACATTTTCTAGGGGATTATGTTGTAAGGTCTAGTGTTCTAAATAATTTCCCATGATAAACCCCTTATTCTGAGACACTCCCAAAATCAGGGTGTACATCATTGACCGTTTCTTCTGTTCAGGAGATAAGGGCTGGGCAGAGGGACTTTTAGTATTACCACAGCTTAGGAAATGAGCATTTTTTTCCTAACTACTGCCCGAAGGACTGCATCATTATTTTTCCATCCATCATTAACTATTGCGATACTAACCCACTTTAGTCGTCACAACAACGAGAAATCCCACATCATCCTCACCAAAAACGTGAACCAGCCATCACTCGTTGTTCCAAGTAAAAGCGGCCTTCTGACAGTATGCAAACTGAGACTTTGGCTATGTAATTGTAATCTTAAGCTAACTTTGAGGTGGTGCAACTAAACAAATGCAGACAGTTCATATTTAATAAGATATCCATTATTGACTGTAAAGCTCCATCCTGTTGAATCAAATAGAAAGAACATTTTCTCCAGCAAAACCAGGATATCGTTTACTTATAAAACATGGCAGCAGGTTTCTAAGTCAACTCTATTTCAAAAGATGGCTTTCTTGGCTGGAGAGATGTTGGCAGAAGAATCTGTAACCTGGTAAGAGCTTCAGAAGTTGAGAGCCAACTGAAGTATCCTGGGGAGATCTTTGAGAGTGAGTGTTTCTGATAGAGTATTAACAAGAATGGAAGAGCTAATCCAGTTCAAAGGGCCAGAAGCCTTTCTAAGATCATGAGGGAACCTGCCCAAATATTACTGGAATTTAGTATCATTCAGTAGATTTTTCAAAGTCCTTGATGCTGTAGCAGCACAGGCTGGCCTCTCCTAGAGTACATTGCTGGAGTTTTCCGTTATCTCTAAGGTCTGTCCAACAGTACAGTGCCCAAGTTTTCCATTGCCACCACAACCTCTGCAAATGTACAGTGCATGTGTTTTCAAAGGAAGCACTGTACTATCTCGAAATACTTAAATCTCGAATTTCAGTATCTCGAGACGAAAGTGCAGTTGAGCGAAACTGCATTTGCTCAAATTCGGAATGTAGAATCCGCGGTTGTGATGGCGCATGATGTGGGATTTTACTGTGTTGGTAAGGTGTGGTGTGCTGTGGGATTTGGTTTGCCTGCCGTTGTGTGCACAGGTATGGAGATTCATGTAAAAGTTGTTTTTTTTTTTAAGGGTTTTGGGTAGGGGTTTGAGTGTATGTGAGTGTGTTGGGAAGTTTCAGGTGTAGGTTAGGGTAGGTAGGTAAGGGTGTGAAAGTGTGTAACTGTTGAGAGTCGTGGTGTTTGTTAAGTATGTGATGTGCATTTGTGCAAGGGGAGTAGAGAGTATGTAGTGGTGGATTTAGTGTCTGTCTTTTTAGTGCAACCTCGGAGTTAGTATATATAAGTAGCAAGGGTGTGGGGGGGTGCAGGGCGGCTTGCCCCCCTGCTTTATATGTAGGTTAGGTGTTTGTGTTGTGTACGTGTGTGTTTTATTGGTTTGTTGCAGCGTGGGGAGGAAGGTGCGTGTATGTTTGTTTGTGTGGTGGAAGGTTTATTTAAAAGTTGCGATTTTTAATTTTCGCGCTTTTGGGATTTTGGTATTGTGAGCATTTGGCTTTATAGTCTCGGGATACTGAAATTCGAGATTTCAGTATTTCAAGATTAAAGTGAATCCATTTTCAATTACCATCACAGCTTGTCTAAGTGTATATTAGTCAAGTTTTCCATATTCTGGTTGGATAAAAATGCAAAATGCTTGAACACATCGCCACTAGTGAGACATCCTATATTTAGAGGAGAAAGGTAGAAACTTTTTCCAGTTTCCCAGTGTACACATCACCTAATGCTGATTTACCTGTTTTATAGTCAAGGATTTCTCTCTTTACACAATTCAGTTTATATACTTCTATGGACATGGGAGGATGTAGGGTACCGAAAACATTGTGAAAGTCCTGACACAGAAAATGCATATGCTTTTATATTTTTTACTTGTCAGAAACCCTATAGAAAGCTTGGAACTCTCCCGTACTTTCCAGACAATGTTTACTAGGAGTAAAATGACATAGAATAGGCTTCTGAAAACTTAATACCACCCATTTTCAACATCATACCGCAGCTTTAGATGTTCATCATAAGAATCATATGCTGCTGGAATCAAAAAAAGCCAAAGATGGCAGTCAGTAGTCCAGCCAATTCTTTTCCAGCAATTAAACATCCAAAGAGACATAGATACAATTTAATGGTGCGTCCATTAGAAGGATGAGGTCCTAGCTATAAAGAGAGAGAAGGCATGATCTCTGCATAGCCATTATTTTCTACTAAAGTAATCACTCAGTCTGCCAGGTTCGCATCTTTCATTGTTTTTTTCTCCAAGTCTCGATTTTGGACAGTGCTGAGGAATTATGTCTTGTTCTGAGTAATATTGTAGGCTGTTAAAAAGTATACTGTTTTATTCTATTTCTTATTTGTTAATACTTTGTCAGCCCTACTTTGCAGAGCCAATTTACAGAGGGTACTCTGGAAGAAAGGCTCCCAGTGAGAACTAGAAAGAAAAACATGACTGTATTACAAAAGCAGTATGGAAAATTCACTTGGAAACCAAAGTGCTTTACATTGAGCATTTAGCTCACAGAATAGTAACAGACTTGAGTTTCAGTAGAAAAGACAGTATGTACATGGTAATACCCATTAACAGCATGTCTTAACTTGTCAGTTTGGTAGCTGGGTAAGTTGGCTGGTTGACTGACCATTTTCAACTAACTTTTTTTAGCATGCCCTAGGCTTCATAGGATCAACAGTACAATATAGAACAGTCGACTAACAGTGTACTACAATGGTATGTAAATGGTCCAGGAGCAACACTGCAGCATAAACAGCAGTCAGCATACTTACAGAGTGAAACAGATATAAGTAATGGCAGAAAGCGGAAAGTATCAGTTGTTTACAATATTTACAGAATTTTTTGGGGGGTGGGTGGGGGCATTTTGCACATGAAGTTTTTTTTGAAGTCTGAAGCACAGAGAGACATGCAACTGAGTTTCTTGGGGATGACCATTGTCCACCACTATGAAAACAAGCACAGGTAGCTTCACCTAGAAGATTTAACTTTTTTTTTTTTGCTTTGATTTCAGTAAGAAGATAATTTCATGCTGCTGGGTTTATTACGGAAAAAGGGGCTAAACCAGGGTTTACAAATAGTAAGCATTACGAATAAAAACTCCACACTCAGGACCCTAAGACAGTGTGGCTAGTATACTTAGGGGTTTCCATTTACACAGAAACTGTCCAGTTTTCAGGTCTGGCTCCCATGTCTCTGACAGACTGAGGCAAACAATAATTCTCATACTAAAGTACTCCGCTGCATAACCTCTAGAAACATCCTAACTAATATACCCCTCCTAATAAATGCCCATGATTCATAGGGACACAGATGGGATGAGTTGCATGGCTAGGTTTATAAAGGCCCTCGTGGTTGTTAGCGTAGTATATACCTATGAACCTACAAGTACCCTGGCTAATGAAAATAAGTCTGGAGGGAAAGGATTCATTACTCCTGACTTAGTGTTGATGAGACATTCACTTCTCAGGAACAGGACACAACAGCTAGAACTGAGAAGAGAAAGAAGAGAGAAGAGTTGCATGTTTTCGAAAAACTCATGCCCCCAAAAGTGCCTAGAACTACTATTGCTCCTTCTCTGATTAAACTGCTTCTCCTCCTCGACATAAGTCGTCCTGCAACATGGATTCTGGACTCAGAAGAAGAGAAGGTAGTTTCTCTTCAGCAAAAGAACTCTCCAGACTTATTTCTAGGCAACCTTCAGTGTCCTCTCTACATCAATACAGGTCCCTCCAGAGCCCTCCTACTCTAGACTGGAAGAAGTTTACGTTGGCCTTTGTGAAGGCTGAGCTTCGGTACAGTGTCTTCTTGGCCCTGACACTCCATAATGCAGGTGAAGTCCCAACAACAACCCATGAATCCATTCCTTCTTCTGGCCAAGTTTCGGTCCCAACATAGATGGAGTCTGTACTGACTGCTACATTGGGTATCCCAGTATGGGCAGACACTGGCTGTTATGCATCTGTACCCTCGGTGCGTGACATTTGAACCAACCTTGTTGATGCTGGGTAGCATTAGATTCCAGATGCTTGGTGCTGTAGTGACTTGGCACTAGCCACAACACCAAGGGATTTGGTGCCATGCTCTGTGTTGGAGAGCTCAACATTCAACATTTTAGGGCTGAAGGTCCCCAACTTGGATTTGGCACTGGAGGAGTTGTATGTGTACTGGTGCTGACTTCAGCATCTGCAGTTGTGCTGACTCAGGCGCTGTGTATTTTGGTGGAATCGAGAGTGCAGAGGGGAGCTGAGCAGGTCTCCTTTAACTCATAGTATCAGGACTACCAATTCCACACACAAACGCCATAGAGGCTGCTGAGGCCTTGTGCCAGTCATCACTTAGATTTACTCTTCTTTGAAGCACCCCACCCAGGATACAAATCTTGCTGAAGGGGGAGGGTACCTCCAGTGCCCATCCAGAGGGTACAACCTTTAGTGATGTATTGAAGATGATGAGAGAGAGGATATCCAGACCCATAGACCCATAGACCCACTTCCTCACAAGAAGAATCAAGGGCTACAAGTCATATCTTCCCACAGCACAGCTAGTGCCTTTACCCGACAAACTGATAGATTCAGTTTGCAATTAAGTATGAAGGGAACCTGATGTAGCCAAGTCCATCCCCAGGAATCTCAACTGAGTGCTCCAGACCCACAACAATAGACAGCACTGGAGCAATGAACCTTTTGTCGACTGTGCAGTGGTTACTGCAGCCACTAAGAGAGGCATCCCTGCTCAGTTTATTCATTCACCTAACAAAAAGTCCAGGATGAGGGATAAACTTGGGAAGTGAATCTTTATGCTCATTACATTCTCCATCTGGGCATTGACCTACATTGTTTGCTTATGATTAGATTTCAGTGAGAGATTGCAAACAAAGCTATCAACATTGTGAAATAGCTGCTAGTGGGTGAACTCTGTTTTCAGTTGGAGACCCAAGTGGCAGCGATGAGTAATATTTGTGTGTTGGCCATCTATCTCATCCAGAACAAGACGGATGGCATAGCAATGGCATCAGAGTCAGTCTTGGCTATGAGGAGACACACCTGGCTGCACCACATGGATTTTGTGGACCATGTGAAGGTGGCATTTGTCAGTGCTCCTTTTGATGGCACCACCTTGTTTGGAAAAGTGAGACAGTTTCATTGTGAATAAGATGGCAATAGACTCGCAGCTGTCGAAGGTTAAGTTCACAACTCCACAGAGGACATTGACCAGAAAGGGGTCAAAAACGTATGGTTTCATAAAGCCCAACAATCCCAGAGCAGGCAACTTTAGGACAGGCTGTTCCATGATAGATGGGAATTTCAGTCTAGCTACCACCCAAGGGGCAGAGGTGGTCTTAATCACCAGGGTTCTAGGGGATCCTTTTTGGAGATTTCAACCTGAAAGTTTGCCCACCTGTTCCATTCTGGAGGCAGCCAGAGAATAAATTTTCCTTACATATTCCAGTGTGGCTGACCACCACACAGAACAAATGGGTAAAGAGCTTCGTATCCAACGGCTACTCTGTTCCTTTTTGGAAAAGTCCACAAAGCTAGTTTCTTGTCCTCCAGCAATGCCACCATGACAGAGGGAAGCAACCTCCTCACCAAGATAGCCATCCAGTAGTTCCCACCAGACTACATAGGATACAGCTTTTATTCCAGATTCTTTTTAGTGCTTAAAAAACTAATGATCTCAGGCTGATACTGTAAACCAGTTTAGTCGATTTGTAAAGGAGGAGTCATTGCAGATGGTCTCTGTGCAGTCCATACTGCTGTATCTCCAGGCATGGACTGGATCTGCTCTCTGGTTCTTCTGGACACTTCTGCTTCAAGGTAGGAGCTATTCACCATCAATTTTGGGCCTTGCCATTCAAACTCACTTAAGCCCCCCCAGGTGTTTACCAAATGCATGCCCCCCATTGCAGCCCACATGTGACTTTTGGGAATGTAGATCGTCCCATACTTGAACAATTGACTTTTAGCAGCACTCACTCTCCTAGTAAGATGGTATTTTCTTCAAACTTGTCTATCTTTGGGGAGCATGGTGAATATGGCCAAATTTCAACTAGAACCTTTCCAGGATTTGGAATTCATATCTTGCTTCCTAGACACACTGCAACTGGCCACACTAACTCAAGACAGGATTTCATAAATCTCAGGAGTTGCTCAGTAGTTAGAACAGACACAGCCATGTGCCAGTGTTGGGCCATATAGCTGCTTCCTTGAAGATGTTCCTCATACCAAACTCAACATGAGAATTTTGCATGGCAGCTGTGTATTACAAGATCAACATTTCTTGGGCTTGCAGTACAAAAAATCATGGACAGACCTTCTGAACTTGTCAAAAGTCATATTGTTTGTCAGACAACTCCTAATTGCAAATGTAACCACAGATGCATCAGTCATATGATGAGGGCACTACTTCAACAAGTTGTTTCAAATTTCATGGACCCCATAAAAGGCCTTACTGCACATCAGTGTGCTCGAGATAAGGGCAGACTTCCTACCATTTCAGGTCTTTCAGGACTTTTTCCCCTTGAGGTGCAGTTAAACAACATGGCAGTAATATGGTGCATAAGTAAGGAGAAAGTTGTTACAAACCCCTATACAAAGAAGCAGTGAGAGTATTCAAGTGGACTGTGTTGATGCAGCACTTTCTTATGGCAATGCACTTATCCATATCTTCCACTATGATAGCAGACAAACTGAGCAGACAGCTATTACCAGATATTGCGCCATATGTATGGTCTTGCAGAAAAAAAGTAGCATGTAGCATATTCAAGAAATGGGGAAACCTTGCTGTTGTCTTTTTTTGCTTCACCATTTAACACCAAACACTATCACATCATCATAGCTCCCCAGGAAAGACAGTCACCCAGAGATGCATTCTCACACAAATGGCCTCCTGAGACTCCTATATGCCTTTCCTCTGTTACTAAGAGGATTGCAAGGTGTAACTCATTCTCATAGCTCCCTTCTGGCCCTGCCACACAAGGTTCCTCTTGCTGTAGCCTCACCTGAAAAAGAAAGCTCTTCTTCAGAGCTCACCTCTGCTGAGTCACCCTTCTAGGCAGCCTCATACATTCAATCCCTTCATCTGACCACATGGTTTCTCCAATTCCTGTAATAGTCAGGAACCATTTCTTCCCTTCTGATGTGGGTGAGCTTGTCACAGCTTTACAGAAGCTTTCTGCCAGGCAGATTTACATAGGTAGAAAACACGACAGCCAGCTAGTAGAAAGGTAATGCTAGAAGGCATTTGTTGCCGAAGTGCTAGAGACTAGAGATGTTTGCGAATAAAGTGTTTGCTGGCTTATTTCAGTGTTTCTACTGGCAGTTTGTCATATTTTCTTCTTTTCTGGGATTTTACAGTTGTTGCTCTTTCAGATTTACATAGGTAAATGGAAAAAAAATAATTTAGGCTCAGAATAAGAATACTCCTCCCACCTCAGCATAATTAAAACAAAACTTGCAGAAACTCACAAACAAGGAGCCAGTTACTCCTCCAATAGTCTTTGTTCATATCACTGAGAAGTGTGAAATACAAGATTTTCATTAAAAGGGAAAAAAAGCTTTATTTAAAATTTGCTTAAATATTTTAAGTTGCACTTATAGTGACCTCTGTGGTGATTCTTTTTTTTGTACTTAACTGCTTTTTGTCTATGTTTTAATTAAAAAAAATATATATCTATTTGCATTTTTTAGTTTGCTCTGGGACCTTAGTCTTATAACTTAATTTGAAATTGTGTGACAACTGTGTATTCCTGCAAGATTTTATCACTGTTTATACATTATACTGCACTTCTATTTCAGTCTATGGCATCAGTCAGTCTTCTTTCACAGTTGTAAACAAGTACTGCACTTGAGTAAACCTCCCCTACTACAGATTGTGTCCTGCTCATTTTCCCAGAGCTCTCATCTGTTTGGCACCCTTACCACACTTTGAGGGAGATCACCCAAGGAGACCTCTGTATAATCCAGTCCATGACCTACAGTAGCCCACCAAATACAGGTCCAGACAGCATGAATATGCAATTTCCAAATGTCTCCATTGCCAGCTTGGTAGATATGGGCATTCTGAGACAACGTGGCAATTCTGTTATGTTCACAGACAACCATTTAATCCTTAAAGAAACAAACACAGCTTGTGAGAGATGCGGATACACAATTTCATTGCAGGAAAAAGCCTCACATACAAACAAGACTGTCAAGAACACACACAAACACAGACACACACACAGACACAGACACACACACACACGCCAACTGATGCTGAGGCATTAAAAAGCAGTCTTTCCAAATCTCAAAGACCTCCCAAACCTAGAAAAAGCAAAGCCTATCCTCAGCAATCTCTAAAGCACTTGCAAAAGCCATCACAAAACAAACACATGCACCTATAAGTCAAGCATACATATTACCCAGGACTCGTCATAGGGAACTCCATTGACACCTTATTAACTTTTATGGTACACTTTAGACACAAGAGAGTCGAGACTGCATTTAAATGCAGGTCCCTTTTTCAATAAAGGAAAATGCAAAGTAAACAATGATGAATTTTGTTGCAGTACAGCAGTAAAATGATTGCCATTACACTATCAAAGGAGTTTCATTTACAGGGTGCACTATGAGAAAGAATACATACAGTTACCGAAATGCAGTTTGTCTAACTGGTCCTAAATGTTCAGAAGTTCCATCAGTTCACCACTGTTATTAATAAGATATACTGCAGTAGCATATTATGCTACAGTTGTACATAATTAAAATTTAAATATGCTTCCATATAAAAGGAAATCTACAGTCCTTAAACTGCAAGGATATGTATAAATAGTAGAAGACATACTTGTGAGAAATTGCATAAGAACCACACTACTCCTTCCTTCTGTAAAAACAAATGTTAGTTTAGTTAATGTTAACTACTACTGGAAAAAAAAAAGTTTCCAATACCTGATCTCTTTTCTTAACTCATCTTCTGCAAGTTGGTTTTCTCCAGGTGTAATTGTTGCTTTAAACTTTCTGTACCTCAGTGATTCTCTACTTCTCTGCTGCTGCTGCCTTTTCAGCCTTTCTTTGAGATGAATCAAAGAAAACTCTAGCGGCACCTTCCTCTTGTGAATGTTCACTGGTGCGTCAATCTGCGATACAGCCGTCTGGGGATTACTGCTGGGCGTTGGCTGCAAAACTGTGTTACAACTGGCTGGGTCAAGTTTACTTCGCTTAGCAGGTAGAGCAGAATGTTCTTCAAGTTCAATTTTTCCACCATCTTTCTTTAAACTGACCTTAGTGTTCCACTCTTTGGGTGCATCTAAAAGGGAACTGTTCTTCAATGACTCTACCTTTGCATCTATGTCTTCCTTATCCAGTATGGAACAGGGACATGCAGCCTCAGATGGACTGGCAACAGTACCTTCTTTACTTCGGTGCACATTAACATCTGGGGAGTTAAAGCATGTCAATGAACCTGTAGCACTGGTACCACAACCAGAATCTACATCAATTTCTAGGTCTTTATCATCAGTATGACAGAGTTCAGAACTGGTAGAATCCTTTGAAAAAGAGCTGGCAGCCTCAGCACAAATGTCAGGCTTTGGCTCTGGCTCTAAAACAAGTCTGGTTTTCTCACTCTTACACACATTAGAAATATTAAAAAATGAAAGTAGTTTTGTTTGTCCTGGAGATTCCACATGGCTGTTATTTATTTTAGTCTGAGAGCTAAATTCTGCCCCTTTGTTAAGTGAGAAGGCTTCTCTCAGTCTGTTAATGGCAATTTCCCGAACTTTCTTTCCACCTGACTGCTGAACTTCAAATTGTCCATGACTTTTTGACTCTTCCCTTTCTGCAATAGGTTGGCATCTGTTGTGCATTCCTGAAAAAAAGACCACATTTCTCATTACTTCAACTAACCAAAGGCAGACAGCAGTTGCAATTCTGCATGTGTAGACCTTGATGAAAAAATCAAACTATAGCTGTGTACAGTAACTATTTTACCACAACAGTTGAGCTTCCAGATTATGCTTTTGCAGCAGAAACTCCCATGTCTTGCAGTATTAGTTGCCAAGATCTCTTCAACAATTTTTATTACCCCAGGTGTTCCTGGACCATTCAAGAGGTCCTATGCTGGAGTCAATATAGGCGGCAGCTCCACTCTCCTCATCAGCTGCTGGTCCATACAGAACCGCTCAGCCTCCTAGAGGTACTGGTTCTCATCACACCTTTCTGAGCTTCAGGCACCCAACTCAGAAACACAAACTACAAGAAGAAAAACAGCAATATTAATCTGATTCTTAACAGTAGCTGAAGAGAGGAAGCGAAGTTTTCAAACATAAGGACGTAGTCCTAAACAGTCAATGTTATAGTGAGTACCCCCCAAAAAATAGTAACTTACTTCAAGACATTCTTGGGGTAGGTACTCAGTGATGGATCAAAGGCACAAACCAATACAGACTCACTGGTTGGAGAAGAAATAATGCATAAAGAAGGTACTACTTCATATTACTGAGTCAACATCTGGCAAAATGAATCATGCCACTCACAAAATACTGAAATGAACGAGCCAGCTCCATGTTATAGAGGGATAAAACCATGACTACAATGCAGATGACCCAAGTTCGGTTATTAGCTCGAGCAACCGTAAGATCTGGCAGGACAGGATGGGAGTTAAGTGTCCTCTAACAGCATGCCCATCCTGGGAGGAGGGGGACAGCTTTGGTGTGCCACTTGTATGAAACCTAGTGGGACCACTAGGGTGTTGCACTCGTGGAACACAACTCTGTGACTATGTGCTGACAGTATGCAGAGAGATGCTTCCTGAAGCTGTCAGCAGATGTGGAGCTTGCAGAGCTGATGTGAAGATAAGAGGGTAAGCCGCTCCACTGGGATGTAAAGCTGATATGCTCCCTACAGCACCCGAGCCTCATTAGAGTGGGAAAGAATGGGCTGATAAGACACAATGGGCAGGAACAAAAGGAGTGCAAGACTCACTACTAGCTGGGAAGATGTGTGGCTCTCACCAGTGACAAACAAATGGCTGAACTGTGTTAAGATAGTGGAGTAACTGGGCAGGTAAAAAATAAATAAAAATATTAAATATGCTGAACATTAAAAATGTCAAACTGTGTTATCTCAAAACTGAAACAGCTATACAAACTGGCAATGAAGCAAAGTACTTTTAAAGACATTTGAAGTGGAAAAAATGTAAAACATGCGAGTAAGCATCCCCCCTTACACCCCATACCCCAACATATATATTTTATATATCTCTATACAGAGGGAGCGATTCCCTTTACATGATCGAATTTTCACTTACTTGAAACTTAAAAGGACAATATGACTTCGCCGAAAACTTACTTTCATGAATGGTTGGATCACTGATATTTACTCTGATAAAGGAAACACTTGGCCACCACAGTGAACATTGCCCTCTTCTCCACTGTAGTGCGAGTTGGTACATTTAGTTAGGGTGGGTGTTGGTGGGTGAAGCCCCCCCCCACTTGGGTGGATGTGATTTGCTGCGGTTTGTTTATTTTGTCATGGCGGCCAAGTGGTTCCTTTCCCGGAGTAAAACTGCGGTGATCCGAGTGTCGTGAAAGTAAGTTTTTGGCAAAGTCATCTCGTCCTTTTCAATTTCAGGTATATATCTACATACACAGACCCACCCACCAACACCCTCCCACACCTATCCCCCTCCCACATATATAGCTCAACTTTGAGGTAGCTCTGCTTGAAAGAAAGGGCAAATCTCCTTTTTTCTCCAAGGTGGTGTGACCTCAGAATTACAAAACAAATAAATACTATATATTTATTTATTATTAATAAATGCTTGCTTACCTTAACCCTGCCCCGAACCTATACCTTATCTTAAAAAAAAAAAAAAAAAAAAAAAAAAAAAAGACTTTTCATAACACTATCACTACACAAGACAGGCTCAGGCACACAAACACATACTCATTACAATAGAGCTATCCCTTACTTAACTCTAATCTGTATGCACTTGCACACTCACAAAGAAAGTGCCCTTATTTAACCCTTACTATAACCTGCATATGCTCTCATCCATGCACAGACACACTAAAACTAGCCACTTACCTAAGCCCTTCCCTTACAGACACAGACACACACACACACAAACACACTTAAAGCCCCCCATATTAACCAATTTACCTGATTCGGAAAAATGGCCATTTAGTCCAACAAATTTTCAGTAGAATGTTCAGAAAAACTTACACTTTTTTATACAGCAGAAAGTACAGTTGTGTAAGTAAACTTACCGTAACAGCAGATGTTAAAATGATCATTGTTGCAGTAGCCTTAGCTATACGAGTTATATCCTGCCAAGGATATAACAGCCTTCCAGCTTCCAAAGTTTTAGGACACCTTCCATTTGCCCAAACTGTCAGGCAGCTAGAACTGAGCTGACTAAAAGAGGCAAGTTTGGGCAAGAAGCCCTTCACAGCATTCCTGCCAAAAGACAGAGGGACGGAGGGCCCTGAAAGAGCAAAGCTAGGAGCAAAGCATACCAAAAAATGAGGAGGATGGAGGATGGAAGTGGCTCATTTGAAGATCTACTGATATGTTAAGTTTTCTTGCACAAATGTACAATGTTCATCATACTGGTCACTGTTGCAGTAGCATTAGCTATATGGGTAGATAATCCTAGCTAGCTATATTTGGGAGGTGGAAGGAGAAGAGTCCAGGAGCCCCTGGAGAATGGTCCTAGCAAAGTCTGATCTGGAACTAGAGAAGGAATCAAGCCTGCAGTGGTTTGTAAAACTCTGTACACAGAACCAAGTAACAGCTTCTAGAATACTGCTGGAATCCAGCCTTATCCAAAAAGCCATAGATGAAGCCAATACCTGCATACAGTAGGCCTTGACCCTGCCAGGAACAGTTTTGTTATGGTGAGTATAGCAAAAGGTAATCGCCTTATACAACCATTTATAAATAGTCTGGTTTACCACAGGTTGCCCCTTCTTCTTACTATCACAAGAAATAAACAACTGATCCGAAGATCTGAAAGATTTAGTTCTGTCAAGATAGTACCAGAGATGTCTGTGGCCATCCAAGGTATGGCCTATCCTTTCTCTCTCATTTTGTGGTTCAGGAAAGAAAATGGTGCGATGGGTTTGGCTAAAAGTAAATTCAGATACCACTTTCAGCATAAAAGGATTAATACCCCTCTTGCAGATGTCAGTGCAATCAGTAAAACTGTCTTCCATCTTAAGAACTTCAAGTCAGCCAGTTTAGCTGGTTCAAATGGAGTAAGCATTAGCTTCTTTAACAAAATTAAGATCCCAAGGAGGGGACACAGGTTTTCTTGTAGGCCTCTTATGCAAAACCCCTTTTGAATACATACTGACATAAGACTGCACTGAATGAGAAGAATCCATGGGCAGGCATGCTGAAATGGCTGATAAATGAACCTAGATAGAGGAATGAGAAAGGTTATAAGATAGTAACTCACACAAATTGTAAAAACAGAGAAAAAATAGTCCTGAATTGGTGCTGGTTATGTCATTAGCACAAAGTCTAAAACCTGTTTCATTTGTTAATATATGATTTTATAGTAGCAGACTTTCTTGCCCCCACTAGTACCTGCTGCATGTCATCAGTAAACAGGTGCCTAAAAGGAATTAATACCATATCATACAGGCAGTCAACTGAAGTTGACTGATGTCGGGGGGTATCAAATTCCCCTGTTCTCGTGTGAGTAGATCCAGTTTGAGAAGAAGTTTGTGGTAATTGCCCCTGGCCATTTCCAACAGAAGGGAGAACCATGGTTGCCTGGGCCAGAAGGGACTGACCACAATGATCTTGAAGAATTTTTTCTGAATCTTCAGAAATATCCAGGATATTAGTGGAAAGGCTGGTAAAGCATACGAGAACACATTCCTGTCAAAGGAAAGGCATATGTATCCATGCATACCTCTCAACTGTCCAGATTTTAGACCATATTTTGGTCTATTCCTCATAAAATTTGTGGTTTTCTGGTGAATCACTAAAGACTGAAGTCACTAAATAATTAAATACATTTACGTTTCTGACTTTATACCTTTCAGAAAATACATGCTAACAAAAAAAGAAAAAAACAACTTTTCTAGCAATTTTCTAAGAGCAATATTTAAAATCTGTCTATATTTTTGGGCCCTTGACCCCTCGATTATTTTAGGGTTTATCCAGATTTCCTGTAGTAATCGGTTGAGAAGTATGCTTCTAGGCCTTTTTGCAGGGAGTCCTGGAATAGAATCTTGCCAATGGAGTGTTCAGAGCAGAGGCAAAGAGGTTTACTTATGGAACTCCCCACAGATGGATCAAAACTTGGAGGACCCCTGATCTAGTTTCCATTCCTGAGGGCCTGCCGTGCTCCTGCTCAGCTTGACTACCATACAATTTTTTCACTGACAGAATGTACAACGCCTGTACAGCGAGCATGTGCTGTGAAGCTAATATCCCAAGCTGACATAGCTAGTCTGCAAAGGGGGTACAACCTGGTTCCTCCATTGCTTGTTGATGTATCACATGACTGTGGTATTCTCTATAACCTCTTGAAGAGGTATTGGGGGCCAAAAATGTTTCAGAGTTGAGTGCCTTGACCAGGGCAAGCATCTTCTTGATATTTATGAGCTTGCATCTGTGCTTGATGTCCCACATCTCCCTGCACTTTTATCCCTCCTGAAACCACTCCCCCAAGCAAAGTCTGAGGCATCTGTGGTGAATGATTGCTGGAGAGAGGGACATGGATTTAAGGATATCTGTTGTCTCCACCAAATGATTCCTAGCACTAGGATTTGAAAATATAAATGGTGTTGACATTGGAACCAAAAAGACTTATACCGCTGTATCTTTCTTATGTGGAGTCTTGCAAGGGGTATCATGAGAATCACAGATGCCTAAGATTCAAAATCTGAAGGTATCTCCTTGCAGTGACTGAAATCTGAGTGGAAGACCTTACAAACGGATCTAGATATAGATTTATTTTTCCTGTGGAAAAAAATGCTCTTTGAACTGCGGTGTCTAGTTGACACCCCAGGAGCACAATTCTGTGTGAAGGAATTGAGAAAGGCTTTTGAATGTTTTCCTGCAATCCCAGCTTGTGTAAGAGATCTTTTACCAAAGTGACAGATTCCTGACACTTTGAAAAAGACTCTGCAAACATAAGAAAATCATCTAAATAAGAAAAATGCGGATACCTTGTAGGTTCCAATGAGCCATAAGTGGAGGTAGACACTTTGTGAACACTCTTGGTGCAGTGGATAGTCCAATGGTTAAGACAGAGAACTGATAATGTGATCCAGACACAAAAAAACTTTAGAAACATCTGAAGTCTGGATGAACCTACAAGGTATCCACATTCCGGATACTGGCTAAGGTTCTTGCCGCCCCTATAGTGCCTTTTTTAGGCAAGGTTCAAATGACATATTCACTACCGTAACAGGAACAGGCAAGCAAAAACTGAGGGTGATGCGACTCAATGCTAGACGTCTAAATCTCAAAATGCACTCACTCGAGGCACTCCTTAAAATGGAGAACATTGATATCTGTGCAGTGACTGAAACCTGGTTCAAGGCTCCAGAGAGCACCCCTGCACTACCAGGCTATAAGTTATACCACACATTTTGGCCATGTAACCTGGACCGGAACACCAAAGGCAGAGGTGTGTCCATATTCATTAGGGATATCCACACCTCCAGGCTAGTTGCTCAGCATAATGCAGCCAAGGTTATCCAAGTGCAACCAACTCTGGGCAAAACTGCAATCCAAATTGTAGCTTGCTACAGATCGCCCACCATGCCCCAGGATTCCGACTCCTCTTTTCTTGATGTACTGGAAATTATTAGGGTTCAACCAAACACCCTAATAATGGGTGATTTCAACTACCCCACCATTAACTGGGAAAGATACTCATGTACCAACTTCTTCGCTCAACGCTTTCTAGAATTCATAAACTCCAATGCCCTGGATCAACATATCCACACACCCCACCAGGGGCAACAATATCCTAGATCTAGTCATTACCAACATGAGTGACCGGTGTTCCACACCTGAAGTCAACGCCTCATTGGTCCGATCCGACCATAAGCTAATTACCCTAGATATCCACATCCTGCTCTCACCCCCCATTAAGGAAACCATGGTAAAATATTTCTCCAAAGCCAACTTCATGCTTCTTAAGACAGAAGTGGTGAACTTCACGACACCTATGCAGATGGACAATACAGTGACGACTACTGAATCCTACACAGTAGCACTTTATACACACTTACATGAGTGCATAGATCGTGCTATCCCAAACAGAACCAAGATGCTATCCTCCAAAAAAAAGGAAGCCAATCTGGTGGTCCCCTGCCATAAACAAACTGTACAACAGAAGGAAGAAACTGTTGCAAAAGAGAGTAAAATCCCATGAGTGGAGGAGGTCCATGGTCAACCTCAGTAAGAAGCTGCGATCCCTGACAAAATCCTCCAAAGCTAGTTACGAAAACAAAATCGCCACTGATTCTAAAGACAACCACAAAGCATTCTATAGCTATGTCAAGAATCTCAATGGCAACACTCAGATCTGCTCCGAGTTACAGCACAATGGCACTAAATATACAGACCCAACTGATATTGCCAACATCCTGGCAGATAGGTTCAGTGCTAACTTTACCCCCCTCTCACTCCCTAAAGAGCCCATCTCAATACCGGAAGAATGCAAAGTTCCTACAATCACGGCTGCACAGGTAAAAACCACACTATCCAAAGCCAAGAACACAGGATCCATGGGACCAGACAACATCCCAGGCTGCGTTCTACACAAACTACAGAACGAACTGGCACCCCACCTAAGTACCATGTTCAATCATAGCCTCGCCTCAGGCCTTGTGCCTGCTGAATGGTGCAGAGCAACGGTTATCCCACTCCACAAGGGGGGAGCCACCACAGACCCCAGGGACTACCGCCCCATTAGCATGACGAGCCTGGTCTGCAAGGCCATGGAATGTATCATCATGGAACTTATAAACAAAGACATTGGTAATCTCCAAACTCTGGACCCCACCCAGTTCGGGTTTGTAAAAGGCAGATCACGTCTCCTAAACCTGATAGACTTCTGTGAAGCAGTCACCAAAGCCGAAGACAAGGGTAAGGTGGTTTACACAGCCTATCTAGATCTTGCCAAGGCTTTCAACACCATCCCCCACTCTGCAATTATAGATAAACTCACTAAACTAGGTATAAATCCCTGTGTCACAAGATGGGTTGCCAACTGGCTCACTGACAGAACCCACACTGTGAAAGTAGCAGACTCCAAATCTGACTTCAGACCAGTGACAAGTGAAGTACCACAGGGTTTAGTCCTGGGTCCTCTCCTGTTTGGTATCTACTTCTCTGAAGTACAGGCTAACACAGAAGGTCTTTGGCTAATGAAGTTCGCAGATGGCTGCAAACTAGGAGCCATAATCGAAACTCCTAACAATGTGGACATCCTACAAAAGGGCCTCACTGAGACAGATGCCTGGTGTCAAAGCCATGGCCTCAAGCTCAATGCCAAAAACTGCATTGTCATCCCCTTTGGTAAAAACTCTGTACCCATGAACTACAACATAGGTGGTGGTATACTTAACACCGGAAGTGTGATAAGAGACCTTTGGACACAGGTGGACAGTAGTCTCTCCTTTGATAATCACATCGCCACAGTAGTCAGGAAATCCTTCTACGGAGCACACCTCATTACAAAAGGTTTCTCATCCAGAAAAAAAGAAGTCATTGTTCCCCTCTACTCATCACTCAGACCCATTACAGAGTACAACGCCCCTTTTGGTATGTACCTCACAAGACATCTACAATAACTGGAAAGGCCGCAGAAATACCTCACAAAGAGGATTACCGGCCTCAAACAGATGCCCTATGCAGACCGTCTCAAAAAACTCCAGCTTTACTCCGTCGCATATCGCCTACTCAGAGGTGATCTCTGCCTAACATACAAAGCTATGTCAAACCCAAAGCTGTTGGACATGCTCCACTTAAAGAAATCCCAATCCCTCCGAGCTACACGCTCTAGGGACCTAAACCATGTCACCACAATAAACAGAACATGCCGGAGGGATAGATTCCTGTCCCAGAGACTTCCCATACTCTGGAATAAACTACCTATCGATATCAAACAAAGCTCCTCATTAACACTCTTCAAGAAAAATCTTAGATGATTGGATGGGAAATAGGAAATTCACCCCGGGGATCACCTCTGTGGCTCTGCTCGACGGTGGCACAGGAAAATAATTTTCTTGGGTGGCCAAACCCAGGGTACGTTTGGCTGGGCTTGTATAGGCCCCAGGGCCGATAGCCTAGTACCTACCTATGAACAGAGATGAAATGAAAAGGATCTTTTAAGTGCAGTGTCGCCAGGAAACTTGAAAGAGGAAGAAGACATAATAGGTTAAGAAGTGACATAATTTTTAATTTAGGAACTATTGCAAACAGATTTAGGAAAGAAAGATCCAGAACTGGTCGAAGCATTTTCTTTCTTTGGCACTAGGCACTCCTTGGGACAGCATGTGATGAAGAACCAGTGTAAACAAAACTGTCTTACCTGCAGAATGAAGAATGACCCCCTGGAAAGGAGGAATTTACACTCCCACTGCCATCTGTAATCTTGATGAATGATTTTCAGAGCCCATTTGTCTGAAACTATCTGCTTACAAAGAAAAAAAAAATGGAGATTCCAACTTTTTGGATGAAAAAAGGGGCCAGGGTGGGAGGGGTCACAATGTCTCGAGTATTCATTCAGTCTTGTTGGCCTGCCCCTGGTTTTGGGAGGTTTGAGACTTCTTTTTGGAACCCCTCTTGTCATTTCTTTAATTAAGATCCTGGAATCCCTCTCATTTGACAAACTTTCCATAAAATGGTTTAGTTCATATCTCTGCAACAGACAACAAGCCGTTCTCTGGGATAACCACATCTCCTCCTTATTGCCCATTTCTATTGGAGTCCCTCAGGGCTCTATTCTTGGCCCACTTCTCTTCTCCCTCTTTATTAATGATCTCCACTCTGTTATCCCACAAGCCACCTGCATTCAATACGCTGACGACTCCACAATTATTTGTTCAGCAACCTCATCTTCTGACCTAATCACACTAACCCAAACTATCTTCAACACAGTAGAAACATGGTTTACTAGACGATACCTCCTCCTTAATGCTAAAAAAACTAAACTTCTTCTCTTCACCCCCACCACTCGTACCTCCCCACTACATTTTACCATCCTCTCTAACAATAATACTGTCATCTCTCCAGACTCTACAACTAAACTGCTTGGAATAACCATTGATAACAATCTCTCTTTTGATCAACACATTAACAACACTATCAAATCTGTAAACAGAAAAATGGGATCCTTATACCGGATCAAACCATTTCTCACCCCATCAGCAAGAGCCACTATCGCCCACTCTCATCTTATATCCACTCTCTTTTATGCCTCTCCTATCTTTACTAACCTCAAGAAATCTAACTTAAACAAACTAGCAACCTGCTACAATAACATTGCCCGCTTTGCCACTGGCAACCCCTTTAGAACCCATCACTGCCTTAATTTGAAACTTCTAGGCTGGCTAGAACTACAAAACTATCTTACACTGACACAACTCTCTATTGCACACAAAATTTTGTACCAACCTAATAACACTCCAATTCTTTCACAGCTTTTACCCCGTTATAACAATCTTACCTCCCTTCGCTCCTCTTCTAAACTCTTGACCAAACCTATAAAAGCTCACAACTTAGCTGGTGACTCACTATTCACTAATACCACAGGCCAAGTATGGAATTCTCTACCTAGGGATATAACACTAATCACATCCCTACCCCTCTTCAAACAACAAATCAAACTGTACTTCCAAAATCACTGGCTTTGCTCTTGTAATACTCCTGACTAACTTTTCTACCCCCCTCTCCTGACCTTTAACCTCTCCTGGTGCTTTATATCTAGCATATACCTTTCCTCTCACTTCAATTTCACTCTTTGTTCTGACCTATTTTTCTTACCTTTCCCATATCCTCTTGTTAGTCTCTCTTTTTTCTCTCATCTCTTGACTACTATCTCATTCCTTTCCTCTCACATTACTTAATTCCTCCTCCTTCTCTTTCCACTCTTTTTTTTTTATTATTGTAGTAGGAGCCTTATGGCATAGCCTGTATGGAATTTATTAAGTAACCCTTGAAACTGTCCTATCTCTAGTCAGGACTTTTAATGATAATGTACCTTCTTTTTGTGAATTTGATTCGCCTAGTTTATTATTAGCAATTTGTACTCATTCTTGTTTTTACGATTGTTGTCTTACTTGTATTCTTTGTGTTTATTAAAAGTATGTCTCACTGTTATGTTCTATGTGGAGCTTTTCTCCCCGGGCCTCTACTGAAAATGGAGATATATCCAGCTAGACTAGCCCGGTTAACAAATGTAAAATAAATAATAAATAAATTTCTTCTTAAACACCTGTTTACCTGTACCTTCATGAAACTGTTTATTCTTCTCTTTGTGAAAGCTGGATGAGACAGAAAATCCATTAGAAAATGAGGAAAAGGACGGCTGAAAAACATTCCTTGGATCAGCTTGCCCCTTTCATCACACTTTTTATCAAATTTGCAGCACAGGGGCCAAACACTAAATCTCTACCCAAGGGTGAATTTAAAATCTCATTTTTATCATCATCTGGGAGGTTCTGAGAATGCGGCCATGCAAACCTTCGCAAAACAGTACTGTGGTTATAGCCCTGGCAAAACAATAAAGTGGTTATAGCTCTGGAAGAACTATCAATAGTCAGGCACACACAGTGAACAATGAAAAGCAACCTGTGGAACAGAATAAACTAATTTATTTAAGGCAGTTAAAAATGTCCTCCTACCTACACAATTAGTCAAAAAAAAAAAAACTTTGTAACACATGAATCTGACAATTAAAAATTCTGAAAATCAAGTTGCAGAAGTATACACTTTTTCCCCATAGCTATCAATAAATTTCCCATCCTTATCAGAAAGACTAGGCGCTTAGCAGCATTGGGATAACTAGAGCTATAGCTGCTGGGTCAGGTTTACAAATAATGTATACAGATTTAAAATGCTGAGTACCTTTATACAGTCTATCTGCCTTTTTAGGGACAGCTGATCAATTATCAGGAAAATTGCAGGCAGTAATACACACATCCTCTAAAGCAGACAGAACGGGAGGAATGGGTGTAGGATATAGAAAATCCTTCTGTAACAACTCATAGCATTTTGGGAAGGACCGAGAAACCTCAGTATTCTCACACTGAAAACACTGGCACATTCTAGGAACAGTCTCAGAGAAAGAGAAACTCTCACAGGGAGGATCAGAAACTGAGCTCTGCTCTGAGTCTAATTCAGAAATCTGAAGAAAAATCCCTCATCTGTCCCTGCAGCTTATGGTTCAGATTTGAATCTCTTCAGGAAGAGGCATTCTTCTTTCTTTTATCAGAAACTACTTTACAAGAAGTATCAATAACCTGAATTAAACCTTGAGTCAGACACAGTAGACCACTCCTACCCAAATAAACTTGAGGAGGAGTAGATATATGTTTCGTTTTATGTTTCTTTTTGACAGGAAAAATGGGGCCAACTATGCCACTCACTGACAACAAAAGCTTCCCCAGGGATGGGTATGGCATTCTGACTCAACAGGGAAACCGTCCCTGTTCCCTCTCTCAGGACAGACAAGAGTGGCTCTCCCTTGCACACTGTGGGGACCCCAACAGCTGCAAAGGACGTGGCTAACCCCTGGTACATAGTGACTGCAGCTGCTATGTCACAGGGACCCAAGATAAAAGATGTGTAGTCTGAGGTACAACAAATTGCCACAGCAGTCACCTACCTATGGCTGAGGTAAATTGCTACTTTGCTGCTGTGGCAAAGGCTGTTTGGTTATCTTTTTTTCTTTTTGTGGCTGGACTGCCTATGGGATTGGTAGTCTGTTCCATGTTTAAGCCAAAACTGGTGCTTCTTTCCCACAGAAGACATGCAGCAAATGCTAGTAAACATTACCAACCTACAAAAGTTACTTTTTTGTAAGAAAAACACAGTAAAATCACTTTAAAACACTATGCCAGCTCCACAAAAGAAACATAAACACAATTTCTCCACAGAAAACAATGTGTTCAGTTACTTTACACCACTTTTAAGAGAGACAGGAAAAATGAGTACTCCATTTAAAAGTACTCTACAGTCTCATGACAGTCCGTTAAAAGACAACACTCCTTGCTGTAAAATAACTTTCCTAAAGAGGAAAGTGGTAGAACAGCACCAAAAATAAGAAAACAGAAAGTATTTTCCCCAAAGGGAAGTTATCGGCTCAGCAAAGGAACAGCACAAGCTGATTGTTGATCCTGGAGGAGTGTACTCCTCAACAGCAGTAAAGCTATGAAGAGTTTTTCTCCCAAACTTATTTTAGACAGCTCAGCTTGAGCTGTCTGACAGTTTGAGCATGTGGAAGGTGCCATGACGTTTGAAAGCTGGCCAGCTGTTTTTTTTAAACACCTTTACTGAATTAGTACTTGTGACAAAGGCAAACTTTAAAAGTAAAGAAGCCATATTACCAAGTTCACATTTGCAAACATTAAGTATCACACGTATTCTTCTACATAATATAATCAATACAACATTAAATAATTTTTTCAATTCCTGCCTTCTCTTAATGTCATTCCTCCTCAAAAACATTTTTTCTGCATGTATTGTTCCCACAATTTCTATTTTTTTTTCTATGCAGTTTGCTCCTACCCTTTTCTAAACATCCCATTTTCTAAACATCCCAGTGCCTGTTCTTTTATCTCTGTTATAATATTCACTACTTCAAATAGGATTGGTTTAGACTTTGTTTTCCATTTTCTAGTAATTGCATTTCTGGCAGTCATCAGAATTCAACTGAACAAGGCCTTATTATGTCTAGGCAATTCAGATCCGGTGTCACAGCACTAAATAAATAAATAAATAATTTCCTTAGTTAAACTCACTTGCTTGCCCAGTACCTCTGACAAAGTACTCTAAGGAATTTTTAAAGTATACCAACTCATTACACACCCAACACATATCTTCTTGGTGTATAAAAATACTTACGCAAACACTTACAAGCATGACTTTGTTGCATATTTAGGAGCCATAATATGTCCTACAATTGCTTCTTTGTGAATTCCTTATCTAATCTCTCCTCAATCTTTTCTAACCTCCTCTGATTGATTCCTATATTTATTGTGCAATATTTTATATGCCCTGCCAATTATCCCTTTTATAACAGCAGTTTCTGTTCTAGACTCAACTAAAAACTGTACCAGTGCAGGTCTTTCACTTAGGATTTACCTAGTTTTCTCTTTTGCCTGTACTCTTGATATCAATTGCTGACAGGAATGGCAGTCTCAAGCCTGCAATCCAAATGTCTTCTTCACTTCTTCCCATTGTATTACCTTTCCCTCCCTTATTATTTGTTCCGAATACCTTGGTTCCTTTGCCAGTTTCCTCCAGTAAATTTCAGCCCCCTCTTCCCTATTCTCTGTACCCCTAAATTGCAGTTATCTCTATCAGCAGAACTTCCTTTCTCCATTCCCGTGTTGGCTTTGTTCTTAGATTATTTGGTGCTACTTTATGAATATAATATTCTCCCCTTTTTTTAATATCTCCAAATCTTTTGGGTTTCTAATACCATGATGGGACTGGATCCCATTCATAAGTCAAAGTACGATTAACGTTCATGAAATTAGTATTGTTTCAATCTTTGATGTCAGCCAGAAATGCTCTTCACAGCACCCCCAATGTGCCCAGTGATAGCTCCTCCTGCAATTTGTATGGGGTTACATGTATTGGTAACATATCTAAATATGACTGTAGATTTTTTTTATAAAACCTGTTGCTCCTGCTACTACTGGAACTGTTTGGGTATCTTTCTTCCACATTGCTCTAGTTTTTGGCTGCAGATCCTGATATTTTATGACTTTGTCTCTCTCTCTACACAAGACACTGTAGTCACTGGATGTGGCCATTTCAATGATCAATGCTAACTTTTGTCTTTTTTTCATGGACCACTATACCTGGTTTTCTAGCATCTATCTTTTGAACTGTTGGTAATGGGTGATCCCGTGTGATGTAAACTTCATCATTTTCTATGATGCTTTGTGGCTCATGTTTCCAGTGTTTTCAGCCATTTCAGTACCATAATATTTGCACAATCCCCAGTGCAACAGTCTTGCCGCATTATTATGCCTTTCAGTATACAGTCCTTCTGCCATTAGTATGTCTCAACCAGCAACAAGGTGTGTGACCGTTTCCAATTCGGTTTTACAAAACCTACATTTGTCTTTCTCCCACATTTTCAATGGACTTTGTAAACCAGAGTGTATGCAGCCCACTATCTTGGGCCAACAATATTAACCTTTTACCTCTTGGTTTGAATTCGTCTCTCTGTAACCATTCCTGCATTCGCTCCTGATCAACATGAGGTTCTTCCAAAAGTTTTCTATACTTGCAACTATATTTATGCATTTTTCACATTTCTTGCCTTCTCATCTAGTCCTTCATCTTATATGCTTTCTTTTGTTTTTGGTACATTCAGTTGCCGCCTAATTTTTATCTAATTCTGGTTTGATTTGCATTCCTGCTCGACGCCGATATGCTTCTGCTAGATTAAGCAGAGACGTCATCTTAGATTTATTCTCCTCATGTTTCAAAACTTTCACTAAGTTTGGGTCTTGTGAGGTCAGCAGATGTGTGTTGAGTCCCACGATTGCAGATCTATATATGTAATCAATTTCAAGGAGGCCCATCCCTCCTTCAGAACGGGAATATATAATATAATCTTGGTATGCACTGATTTTTATAAATCATTTGGTGAGCATGAAGCAACCTTCTTGTTTTCCTATCTAATCTATCCAACACGTTTTGGGGCCAATCATTCCAAAACTGTAAGTTAAGACAGGAAGAGCAAATTGGTTTATAGCTTGGATTTTGTTTCTAGATGTCAATGCTGTTTTCTGGATTAATTTAAGTCTTCTAAAGTATTCCTTACTAAGTTTTATTCACATTTGTTCATGTTTTATTGTTGATCCTTCATCAAATTGCCAAATATTTATACACTCCCTCTTGTTCAACTTCTTATATATCACATTCTTGTCCCAAACTGATGTTTTCCTGGTGCTGCAGTCTGCCTGCTTTAAAGGTTGCTTTGCACATTTATCAAGACCAAATGACATTCTTATATCATCTGAAAAAGTTTGGACAGCTTGTAGTTGTACTTTCAGTTCCTCATCTGATGAGCTATTATGAAGATACTATTCTATACGACTGTTATTGTCCTTAAGGATCTGCATCTAAAATCCCACTCACTCACTTCTTGAATCCCCCCAACTCTCCACTTCATCATCATCCCTTTCTACAATGGACTATACCTTCCTGCTTGTGTTATGTATAACAACCTTAACTGTGTAGCTCTAAAACATCTCTATGAATCAGACAATCCTACACCACATTGTTCTATTGAAAGGAATAACTCTTGCCCTCTTCCCCATCCAGATGAAATCCTTCAACTCTATTAATTACTATCCACAATTTCTTCTCTGGTTGATAAAAAGCATGCCTGACCTGTGTAAAAACTAAAGGTACTAAAGACACTTTATGGATAGCAAGATACTAGAGGTATCTAGAGACAAGAGCCATCGGGTTTCTTAATTGTTTTGTATTATCATTTGTCTAGTCTCTTCTGACATATCCTAACCTGCTATAACATTTTTTGCCTTTGATCCCTCATATATCATTATTTTATCAGGGAATAAAAATGCTCCCATTGCCCTACTCATAAAATCCCAGCTTACTCTGTGAAATGCTTTCTTTCCATCAACACCCACCAACAACAGTAGTATTTTCTTAATTCTGGTTCCCTCTGGATCATCATTTTTCTGTTAATGTTGCCAAATGTTTACCTCCCCTCCACAAAACCACACTGATCCATATCTAACAGTTTTGGCAACACCTTTGTCATTCTTCTCTTATCCATTATAGACAAACACTTCATAATCATGGTTTAAAATTAAAATGGGCATATATGAAGCTGTATCTTTACTGTCTTTAGGTTTTACAACCACCACAGCTTTTTTTCCAGGATGTTGGTGCTTTTAAAATACTGTCAAATAAAACCTTCCAGATATTTACCACTTTCTTTCCACCCAGCTTCCAAACTTTCATCGGACTACCATCTATTCCTGATTTTGTTGCGGATTGGTTATATATCACAAGTTTTCTATCATCATCAGCTTGAATCTAATGGAGTTCTGACTGAGAGTGCTACTGAAACAACTCGAAATATAAATTGATAAGTATATATTTTTTGGCACTTCTTTCCAAAGTTCTACAGTATTCTAATTGCTTTTGCTTGATTGATTTAGATCTATAATATTTGCTGGCTTCTGATCTGTGTTGAAAGTGTTATTTGATTCCCCCCCCCCCACTCTGCCCTCCCTATTGGTGTTTTCTTTTTATAATTGGTGGCTTTGCAATTGCCCGCCCCTACTGTATAGTTGATCTGTGACACTCCTCCCAGTCTAATGTCTTTAGCTCATTCTACCTAATACGGAGAGAAAAAAAAATTGCACTTTATTCATCTGCTTACTATGTTTGTGTTTCTTCCTACTGTATTACTTATTTTGCTCTTGCTACCTGTTCTTAAAAGTACTTAATAGCATTTATTCTGCTGCATTTATTACTGCTTGTTAGTAGCAGATTAAATTGTAACTGTTATTCTAAGCCTTTGGATTATGCACTTGGGCTTTAGACCAGTTGTTTCACATTAGGAAGGTTTGTGGTCTGCACTGTTGTGGCAGGACAGGAAGCTTACATCCTTCTGAGTTGGGAGTTGCTGACTGAAGGCTTAGTGTCCGTTCTAAAGTTTATTAGTTCTGGTTTAAGCACTTGGGCTTTGGGCCAGTTTTTTTACATTAAGAAGGTGTGGTCTGCACTCTTGTGGGAGGCTGGATTCTGCCCTTCTGAGCTGGAAATTTCTGGTCACAGGCTTATTGTGCCTGCATATTTGAACTGTTTCTTTCTGAAACTGGTGCGCCTTGTTGCCACAGCATAGACCAGATTCAGGCCTGCTAAATCTAGCTTTGTTTGTATAACTTGAACATCGACCCAGGCCATCCTTTTTTTGGAGAAGGTTCCACTGCACCCTAGCAGCAAGAGTGTGCAGTTAGAACTTGTCTGATTGAAGACTGCTGGAGCAGGGCTCAGTTTTGAGTTTTTTTCTGGTTAACTGGGTAACTTGTTTAAATCAGTTGTTCGTTTTCTATTGTTTTATATATATATATATGTATATACATATATATATATATATATATATATATATATATATATATATATATATATATATATATATATATATATATATATATATATATACATATGTATACATAAAAGTTGCATTCTGTTCATCTGCTTTTACTGTATTTGTGTTTCTTCCTACTTTATTACTAGAGGCATTGGCTACAACTCTGATCTGAGATGTATAACAATAAGTATCCTTTTCTGTGCATTTAAAGAGTTTTTTTGATTGTACCTGCTTTATTTTCTGTAAAAAAAAACAAAAAAAAAAATATATATATATATATATATATATATATATATATATATATATATACTTGTTTCCCGCCTTTCTAAGCTAGTATAGTCCAGTTTTCAGGTTAAGTGCTGAATTCAGGGCTGTGTTACAAATCTCTGTGTTTGCCCATACCTTACTTGGACAGACGGAAGTTTCTCTGTTCATCTGTGAGAGAGGGGAGCTTCGAGCAGCCTATCTGTCCATGGAGGAGTGGTTTCAGCCCAGAAATTAGTAGTTTATTGGCCATTCTGGGCTAATTTCTATCTCTTTCATTTCCCTGCTATAAATACCACATTTCCCTGGTTTTGCATGCCAGGCAGCGCCGGTTAGCTAGGGTATAACTACTCCTGGCTCCATAAAGTCTCCTCTTCAATTTTTTCCTTGGAACTAGACAGACTTTCAACTTAAGCACTCAAGTCATTCATTTCTCAGCCCGGCACTTGCTCAAAACTCATAGCAAGCACTTATAAACCCTAGCACTAGATCCTCCTATACTGTACAGAAGGACAAGGCTCTTACCAGCCATTCAGTAAAACTGTTCACTGTACCTATCCAGGCATGTCCAAAGGGCAGATTCAGGTGTACTCTCCAGACCAACTGGTGAATCTGGGTATTTTGAGGCAATGTTACAACTGCCTCATGTACACAGACAACCCTCTCCTCCTACCACCAAACACTAATACATGTGAGAGATGCAATTATACAGCCAAACTGGAGGCTAAGCTCTCTCAACCAAAGGCTGGATCAGACAGTCAAGAGGAGAAGGGAAATACTTGCATCACACCACCAGTCTTACATAGACCCATTAAACCAGCACTGGCAAAAAAACACACAAATACACAAAACCATACTCATAGGCTCTAAATAAAAATCTGCAAAATCAACAGAGACCTCCAAAGCAGACATCCAAGCAACCTCCATCCCCCCAACAACAAATCATGAAACACATACTTCACAAAACCAGTGTGCCATGAAATCACAGCCCTTAAGGCAAAATAACATACCCAACATACTAGTAATTGGTAACTCTATAGTTAGGCACACTGACATCCGACACTCACTAGGCTGAATAAGGAGAAGGTTACTGTTAGCTGCCTGTCGGATGCCAGGATCCGCCACATAACACAAGCACTCAGGTCACTCCAGAAAAGGTACATTGTCCATATTGGTGTTAATGACTTGAGCCATACCTCCCTGGACTACATGAAAACAGACATGGAAGAGCTCTCTGATCTTGTAGCCTGGGACGGTATGACCCTGACTCTGAGTAGCATTCTGCCCACACCAAGACTGATACCACAGTATAAAGAAAAAATTATCAATTTCAACAATTGGCTAAGTTTCTGGTGTCATTGAAAGGGGATCCAGTGTCTGTCCACCTGGGATGACATGCTCGACAAGCCACACTGCTTCGCTAGAGACTGCTTGGACCTGTCACCCCTTAGGCTTTCGAATACTGGCCAAAGCTCTTGCCACCCCCATAGTGCCTTTTTTAGGCAAGGCTCAAAAGACAAACCCACCGCCATAAATAGCACAAGTAACAAAAAACTGAAGGTAATGCTACTCAATGCTAGAAGTCTAAACCTCAAAATGCACACACTCCAGGCACTCCTCAGTATGGAGAAAATCGATATATGTGCAGTAACAGAAACCTGGTTTAAGGCTACAGAGAGCACCCCAGCACTACCAGGCTACAACTCATACCATACATTTCAGCCACAGAACCCGGACAGAAATACAAAAGGTGGGGGCGTATCCATATTCATCAAGGATACCCACAACTCCAGGTTAGTGGCACAGCATGATGCTTCAGAGATCATCCACGTGCAACTAACGATGGGCAACGCAATTCAAATTGTAGCTTGCTACAGATCACTCACCATGTCCCAGGACCCCCATTCCGCATTTCTGGAAACACTGGGAAATATAAAGGTCCTACCAAACACCCTAATACTGGGTGATTTCAATTACCCAAACATTAATTGGGAGAACTACTCAAGTACTAACTCCCTTGCCCAACATTTCCTAGAATTTATAAACTCAAATGCCATGGATCAACTGGTCAACACTCCCACCAGAGGTGACAACATATTGGACCTGGTCATCACCAACATGGGCGACCAGTGCACCACACCGGAGGTCAACCCCACGCTGGTTAGATCTGACCACAAACAAATCACTTTGGATATCCACATTCCGCCCCCACCCCCGGACAAAGAAACCATTGTGAAAAACTTTTCAAAAGCAAACTTCATGTTACTTAAGACCGAGGTGGAAAGTTTCAAAGCCCCCATGCTAAAGGATAACATTGTCCAAGCTGCAAAATCCTTTACTAATGCATTCTACGGGCACCTACAAGAATGCATGGATTGTGCTATCCCAAGCAAAACCACCACTCACTCCTCCAAGAAAAGGAAACCAGTCTGGTGGACTCCTGCCATAAACAAGCTATACAATAGGAGGAGAAAACTAGTACAGAAAAGAATAAAATCCCAAGAAGGGAAGATATCCCTGATCAGTATCAGCAAGAAACTAAGATCCCTCATAAAATCATCCAAGGCGAGTTTCGAAAGAAAAATTGCCAAGGACTCCAAAGATAACCACAAGGCATTCTTTAGCTATGTCAAGAATCTAAGTGGCAATGCTAAGATCTGCTCAGAATTAGTGCAGAATGGTACAAAATACACTGAACCGACTGATATTCCCAGCATCCTGTTAGACAGGTTCAGCACAAACTTCACGCCCCTCTCACCCCCAAAAGGGCCCATAACCATACCAGAAGAATGTAGAGCTCCTGAAATCACAGACACTCAGGTTAAAACAGCCCTCTCCAAAGCCAAAAACACAGCATCAATGGGACCATACGGTGTCCCAAGCTGCGTCCTACACGAGCTCAAAGACAATCTAACCCCTCACCTAAACACACTGTTCAAACTCAGCCTCTCCACAGGTTATGTACCCATACAGTGGCGCACAGCAACGGTTATTCCACTCCACAAAGGTGGAGCCACAACAGACCCCGGGAACTATTGCCCTACAAGCCTGACTAGCTTGGTCTGCAAGGCTATGGAGCGCATCATCATGAACTCCTTAAGAGAGACATTGGGAATCTCCAAACACTGGACCCTACCCAGTTCGGCTTTGTTAAGGGCAGATCATGCCTCCTAAACCTGGTGGACTTCTTTGAGACAGTTACCAAGGCTACAGACGAGGGAAAGGTGGTGTACGCAGCCTACCTAGAACTCGCATCAGAAAATGGGTTGCCAACTGGCTCATGGACAGAACCCACATGATAAGAGTTGCGGGAGCTAGGTCCGACTCTAAACCGGTTACAAGTGGCGTTCCCCAGGGCTCAGTCCTAGGACCCCTCCTGTTCGGCATATACTTCTCAGAGGTACAGGCAAGCACAGGAGGACTATGGCTGCTCAAGTTTGCAGATAACTGCAAACTAGGGGTATAATTGACTCTATGGCTGACACAGACATCCTCCAAAAGTGTCTCACTGAGACAGATACCAAGTGTCAAAACCATGGCCTCAAGCTAAATGCCAAAAAGTGCATAGTCATCCCCTTTGGAAAAAACAAAGTACCCACAAACTATCACATCGGTGGTAGTCTACTAAATACGGAAGACGTAATAAGGGATCTGGGGACCCAAGTAGATAGTAAACTCTCCTTTGATAATCACATTGCCAAAGTGGTTAGAGAATCCTTCTATGCGGCCCACCTTATCACAAAACGGTTTGCATCCAGATCAAAAGAGGTCATTGTGCCCCTCTACTCATCGCTCATCAGACCTATCAGAGTACAACGCCCCATTTGAGATGTATCTTACAAGACACCCACAACAGCTGGAAGGACCACAGAAGTACCTCACCAAGAGGATCACTGGCCTCAAACAGATACCCTATGCAGCTCGACTGAAGAAACTCCAGCTGTACCCGGTTGCATACCGCCTACTCAGAGGTGATCTGTGCCTGACATACAAGGCCAAGTCCAACTCAGAACTGATGGACATGCTCCACCTAAAGAAAAGCTTATCCCCTTGAGCCACACGCTCTATGGATCTAAACCTCACAACAACAATAACTAGGACGTGCTGGAAGGATAGATTCCTGTCGCAGAGACTTCCCATGCTTTGGAACAAGATTCCAGTCTACATTAGGCAGGGCTCCTCGCTAACACTCTTCAAGAGAAACCTTGACGAGTGGATGGGAAACAGAAAATTTACCCCGGGGATCACTTCAGTGGCTCTGCTGGACAGAGGCACAGGGAACTAATCTAAGGGGGCGGCGAAAACCAACACATTCTGGCTAGGCTTATAAATGCGTTCGGGCAGATAGCCTAGTACCTACCTATGAACCTATCTCCTATCTTAACTGTTAATTGTTGAACCTCATCTACCTCTACCCTTAACATATTTAAGTCTTCCAGCTTTTTCCTGATTTCCCCATTTCTCTGCTTTGCACAAATACCCACACATTTTCTAAAATTTCTCTAATACCACTACTGGATCTCTGCTAATTTTTCTTGATATATGCTCCCTAAGTTGGCAACCTCTTCTACTTTTTATTTAATGTTGCCTGACTTGTTGCACTATAAGTTTTTCTGCTGTGGAGTTGTGTCAAAACACAATTGCTTGGCAGCAATCCTTCTGAACTACTGCATATCATCCAGATACTCCCTTATCTTCTCTTTAGCACTGCCGTTGTGCCTCTTCTTGTTCTGAGAGATTCCCCTTATCCTGCAATACTTTAATCTTTGTCAGCTCCTCTAAATAATTACCGTTTCTTCTTAACCATATCTCTTTTGCTTTTATTTCTACCCGTTTCTAAACTTCATTTTCATTTTATGCCAGTCACTGGCTACAAATTCTGGAGTACTTTATCTTCTCTAGTAACTCCCACACAATTTCCACTATCCATACCTTAAATTCCTGTCTTTTTGACAGGCTGGTTTTGAAGCACCAGTGTCTCATTTTCACTTCATTATCCTGCATTTCTTATTTTACTATTATTGGTGGATGATCTGAAACAGTTACTGGATGTGTGTCAAAGCTCTCAATTAAATGCGCATGTTTCTGTGAAACATAATTTCTGTCTAGTCCAGCCCAGTTATTATTACACCTTGGGGAATATGTAAATTCTCTCCAAGTTCCTATAACTAAATTTACTTCTTCCATACCTTATTTTGTTATATTTTCCCTTCTAGCCCCACCCCCCAGATACAGCCTCATTGTTGCAAATTAATTTTCAGTCCCCACCTATAAACACTTTTCCCTGCTGAAAGCTAAAGCTCCACAATAGCAGTTTTAGGTGAAATACAAACACGTCAGCATAATCATCCTCCCTTGCCAGTAGTCCCTTACAACCACAAATCTACCCATTATTACCTTTTTCCTCTTCTATCAATATTGGAGCTCCTCTACTTAAATTAATATAAGTACCCCTCTTTTCATGTGTTCCTGATATTCTGCTGAATATCCATCCCGAAATCCTTTCTTTATCAAATTCATATGCTCATTTCTTTACAAATGTGTCTCCTGTAGCATTGCTCTTTGCACTCTGCATTTCTTTTTGTCTGTACATGTGAAACCATGGGTTCACTACATATGATAGAAAGTTCATATGACCAAAGCCAATTTGACTGAGACCAAGTTCATTTGACCGAAAACCCATATGACTGAAAACTCATTTGACCGAAAAACAGTCCTGGCAGGTATATGCCCTGTTCCCCACTGTAGTGCGACCCTGGAGTGAAAATATAAAGTTAGAGGGGGTGGGGTGGGGGCGTAGCCCTCCACATTTTGCAAACAGTTTTTACTGATATTATATGTTTTAATGCATTTTTAATGGATACACATGTATATAATAGTGTATAAACTGCAATTATGTGGGGGGCTTCACACCCCCCAATGTGGGGGGCTGTGCCCCCCACACCCCCCTAACTTTATATTCTCACTCCAGGGTCGCACTACAGTGGGGAACAGGGCATATACCTGCCAGTGCTGCTTTTCGATCAAATGAGTTTTCGGTCATATGGGTTTTCGGTCAAATGAATGTTTCGGTCATTTGGCCTCAGTCAAATGGGCTTCAGTCATATGAACCTTTGGTCATATGTAGTGAACCCGAGACCATTCACATTCCAAGATAATATGGAATGGTACCATTATGATAGGAAGCCATTATTCACATCCCTTATATATGACATCTTTTTAAAATGTCTATTTAAAGCTTTTCTGATATGCACTGTCCTTTAAACCTATGTCACATTTTACAAAACTTTCTGTATTAATGAAAACCCTCAAAAAAATACCCCAGAGCATGTTAATTTAATACAAATACAGACAATTATGTACATCTTGTTTAATTCTCCTAATAGGAACAATTGTCCAACTAGACATCTGCAAGCACTGGCCTGATCTAGCCTAAAGTTAATGTTATCCATACAAAGATGTTACTGCCTCTGCTCCTACTTATTCAAATTTGTGTCTGTTCTTTTTTATCTTTATTCACCTAACAGATGTGAAAAACAATGTGCATGCTTTCAGAAAACACCAACTTTTAGCCTTGAAGAAACCAGTGCTTTGGGTCCTTTATTGCCCTATAATCAGACTGTCTCCATGGGAATATAAGGAAAAAAAAAAAAAAGAAAAATGCAGCCCTCAGCTCTAGACTTCTAACGACATACTAAAATATTTATTGCTAAAGGAAAATTTTTCATTACTTTCAGAGTTCTCTAATTTACTTGTTTCCACTTAAATCATTTTTTTAGATTAAGCCAAGTGACTTACTCCAGACATTCACCTATGTAAAAGTAAGATAAAACATCATTATCAACCCCCTTTTCCCCATTTTTTTCTACATGGGGTCGGGGTATCGTGTTAACTGTCGCCAACTTTCTCGATTCAGTGCCACACACCTGCCTTCTTCAACACTCATGCCTGACTGTCGCTGCTCTTCTTTCACACAATCCATCCACCTCTTTGCTGGACATCCTCACTTCCTCTTACCTTCTTCCTGTCTGTCCCTAATCTTCCTCACCAGATTGTCTTCTGCTTTTCTGCACGTCCAAACCACCATAATCTGTTCTCTTTGATCTTTTCTGCAATTGGAGCTACTTTGGCTCCTGCTCTTATGTCCTCAATGCCTTGTCTAGCCCATAGTGTGCATCTCATCACCCTTCACAGGCACCTCATTTCCATCACCTCTACCTTCTTCAGCTGTTCTGCCTTTACTGCCCACGTTTCTGTACCATACAGTAGTACTGGTCACACCACTGTCTTGTACACCCTACTTTTCAGCTTCTTTGGCATTCTTCTGTCATAGACTACACCTGACATGCTATTGCCAGTTGGCTGCAGCCTCTCTGATTCTAGCTTGGACCTTTTGATTCAGATTTCCCTTCTCCTGAACCACCCCTCCAAATACTTGAAGCTATTTACCTGTTCCACTATCTTCTCTTCTATCTCTATTCTCAGCTTCTTCTGATTTCCCCAATTTGCTGCCATTACCACCATCTTATCTGTGCTTAGTTTCATCCCATATGCCTTCAGTTTTGCATTCCATTCTCCTATCCTTTGCTGAAGTTCTAGATCAGAGTCTGCCTGTAATTCCACATACAGCAACTTTGTTGATCTGTCCCCTCCGACCTGTTTGCTAATGTAGTCCATCACCAGTATGAACAGAAGTGGGCTCAGAGATAAAGCCTGGTGTACACCCAGTCCCACTTGGAACCCCTCTGTGAAGCCAAACACTTTGTACTTGAGTCACTGGGTACTTCTACATAGTCTGCACTAATTCTAACAGTGTTCATGGGACTTCAAACCACCACAGTACTGCCCAGATCAGCTTTCTTGGGACCTTAACATATGCTTTCTCCAAGTCTAGGAATGCCCAGTTGGTCTCTCTCATTACTAGCGTCTTCTCAAGTATCTGTCTCGCTGCAAACATCGGGTCACTTGTGTTGCATCCTGATCAGAATCTGAACCGCTCATCTCCCATCTTAAATTCTACTACTCTTCGTATCTATCACCCTCGCCAGAACTTTCATGCAATGTGATAGGTGTTTGATGCCTCTGTACTGCCCACAGTTGTGAATATCCCCTTTGTTCTTGTACACTGGCTCACGTATGCTTATTCGCCAGTCTTCTGAGATATGCCTCTCTCTCTCCAGATTGCTATTAGTACCCTCAGGAGCCATTTCTTCTCTAGCTCACTCAGCATCTTTACCATATCTGCTGTGACCTCATCTGAGCCTCCTGCTTTCCCTGATTTCATTTTCCTTAGTGCTGTTCTTACTTCTTCTCTAATCGTAGGCTGTTTCTAGGGTAGTACAGCTTCTGTGGGATTTTCTTCATTCAGAAGCTGCTGGAAATACTCCTTCCATCTGCCTTTGATGCCCTGTGGACTGGTGAGCAGGTGGTTGCTGGATAGTATCTGACTATCGCTTATGAAGGGTGTCTGACTATCTTCTTTGTCTTTCTGTCTTTGCCTTGCAACCTGATATAGTTTCTTTGTGCCACTTAAGTCACTTTCCAGAAGATGGTAGAGTGCCTCCAATGCCCTATTCTTTGTTACTGTAACTTCTTTCTTAGCTTCTTTGTTAGCCAACCAGTAGTCCTTCCTAGCCTGGTCAGTCTTTTCTATCTTCCACTTTTTCCTGCGCTCCTTTCTTTTGATGACTTCCTGGGACTTCTGCATTCCACCAGCTTTCCAGTCTGTCTCAATATGTACATTCAAGTCACCCATTATCAATACCAATTCATGTTGCTCTGCTTTACCTAGTAGGCTCTGCAACTGCTGTCTGAATGCACTCTTTTCCTCACTATCACAACCCTGCTGTGGGGCATAGGCTGAGATTATGAATACTGCCCTATCATTACACTGGAGTCTGATTTCCATGAGTCTTGTCATTAATTCTGATGATATTCCTCACTGCCTTCTGAAGCCTCTCTCTCACCACAATTCCTACACCATTTCAAGTCTGTTCCCCTCCTGAGTAGTAGAGTCCGGATCCTAAGCCAAGTGGCTTTGCTGCACTGGCCTTCCATTTAATCTCTTGGATACACAGACGTCCAGCCTCCTCCTTATCATCATGTCATCCATTTCCAAGCTGTGTCCTGTCAGTGAACCTACATTAAAGAACAGTAATTCTCAGTTCAGGTTTGGCAGGTTGATTGGTTTTACGTCCAGCTTTTCCTCAACAAAGTTATCCCAGGCAACTCACGCTGGGCAACTAGACACTGGCCAGCCAGTAGTTTATTGACCCAGGGCTGCAGGGCTTTATGGCAGGCACACACTGGCCGACATGGGCACATATAGCCCTCCCACCATTAGCAAGGGTTCCTGGCGTAGGTCAGAGTAGGCCGGTCCTCAACCCACTTATCACCAATAACTACCCACGTCCATTTTGGCGACATTAGTCAACATGACCAAATCATCTAGAGCCATATTTTACACCATGTGGCTAGCCCTGCCACAATGCGCAGTCTGTGATCCATGTTCTCCTATCTTGAGGATACTGCGCACCACAGTAGATGTCCAAAGCAGTTGGTCTGTACAACTCTTCCCCCTATAGGGCACCATTTGGAGTCTGTGCTGCTGCCCACAGCTCCAATCATTGGTGAGTTTGAGATTGAAACACTCAGCATGTTTTTCGGACATGGGAGAAACCCCACAGAGATACAGGAAGAACGTGTAAATTCCAAACATGCATTGGTCGGAGGTCAGAATCAAACCTTGTAACTTGTGGATGGGAAGCAAAGACCTTAAGCATTATGCCAACTGATAAAACATATCATCTTTAAATATATTATGATCTGTGTACACTTGTACTGCATCCCCCACCTCAATAACCGAAGATTATAGTCTATTAACGTATACACGCTTTTGCCCAGCCTTTTTTCCCCTTTTTGAATTGTAATGTCTACATTTCTTAATACTAAAAAGAAAGAAAAAGGCATCTGTTTACCTTAGTATCTTTATCACATACAGTAACTAAAAATGCTTTACTATAAAACATGCAATTTACATTAAGAAAAGTTTTATAGAAATACTGTCAAGAACAGAAATAGTTCTCCTTACATTTATCCTTCTCCTTCCTCTTCCCTTCCTCTTAGTGTCCTTCCAAAAGGACAGTTCTGCAAAATCCTACTATAACAGTTGATGTCCTTCTCTTCACTGTTGCAGTATTCATTACATTAGAGATTCCCTGCCAAGGGTGGCTCGATGTCCAGACAGTATACAAAAGCCTTTAGGTTGCTTTAAGGTATGTTGTATGTCACACTTCTGTTTCTTGTATAGCGTAGGGCATAAAGGTGATGTCCAGACACACCATCCTCAGAAGTGAGAGCCCCAGTAGGAACGCCAGTCCAAGGAAAAGAAAAGGTAATCAGTATATCCAGAAGAGAAATGGACTAGGGGGTGGAGTGAGTGAATACTACAATAGTGAAGAGAAGGACATTTACTGTTATGGTAGGATTTTGCACAATTGGACAGAGTACATTTCACTGTTGCAGTATTCATTACATTAGGAAGAGTGCCAAAGCTCAGGAAGAAACTCAGGAGGAGGAAGGACCAACAGAGCCCTCAAGGAAGCCACGAAGGATGGCCCTAGTAAAACCAGGTGTAGCTCTGGAGATTAGAGTTCGTATCCAAACCTTTGTAAAAAGCACCAGAAGAAGCCGCAACCCTAGTAGAATGAGCCTTAACAGAATAAGGAAGGCTTTTACCATGAAGGGAATAACAAAAACAGCTTTTGAGATTCAAAAAGAAATAGTTTGCTTGGATACAACATTAATCTCAAGGACCTGGGATGAGGGGAAACAAAGAGCTGATGAGACTTCCTAATAGTCTTATCCAAATACATTTTGAGTTGTCTATGTACATCGAACGTGTGCAGCACCTTCTCACTAGCAGATAGCGGAGAAGGGAAAAAAAGTGGGCAAATTAATAGACTGATTAAGGGACAACTCATTCACCACCTTGGGCATAAAAGGAGGATTAGTAAGCATGGACATCTTGTCCTTATGAAACACCAAAAAAAGAAGGACTAGCCATAACAGCTTGAGGCTCAGACACCCGTCTAGCAGAAGTAAGGGCTAAGAAAATAACAGTCTTCCAAGAGCAATGTTGCAAGGAAACGTAAGCTGCAGGCTCAAAAGGAGCCTGAGTTAATTTTTCCAAAACAAAATTAAGAACATAGGGAGGAGGAACAGGCTTCCTGGAAGGCCTAATGTGAAAGACACCTTTTAGGAATTGTTTAGCCTCAAATCTACAAGCTACAGGAGGAGATAAAAGCAGACAATCAGAAATAGCTAAGTGGGCCTTAACAGAAGAGTAAGCAAAACATAGCATTGTGCAATTCACATAGATAAGAGAGAAACAAATGAATATCCACAGAAAGTGGATGCAGGTTACAAGAAAGACAGCAAACAGAAAACCTCTTCCATTTGGATAATAAGATTTTCTAGTATTGGATTTCCTGGCCTCCTGCAGGACCCTAAGAATGTCCTCAGAAAAAAAAACTGTCTATGTGGAATCAAAATCCTATCACCTATAGTATCAGATGAAGAGTGGGCAGGTGGGGATGGATGAGAGATCCCTTGCCCTGTGTGAGTAGGTCTACCCAGTGAGGTAACTTGTGATGATTGCCCTTGGCTAAATGCAAAATAGGCTTTTTCAGCTTTTTCACTTTTTCAGTGCTGTTTCAGCCAAAAGGGAGTCGCCAACAAGATTTTGGCAGCATACTGTTGAATTTTGAGCAGGACTTTTGGAATGAGGGGAAGGGGAGGGAAAAGCATAAAGAAACATCCCCTTCCAAGAAAAAGATAGGGAGTCTACCTTCCAAGCCAGAGGACCTGGGACTTTGGCACAAAATAAAGGAAGTCATCTGTTCAGAGAGGAGGCAAATAGATATATGTGAGGAGTACCACACTGGGGGATAATTGTCTAGAAACACATCCCTGTAAAGCATCCATTTGTGGGATTGAGTTAGGGACCTGCTCAGAGTGTCTGCCACAATTTATGTATTTGCATTTGTTTACTGGGAGAGTCCACTGGACCATAACAGCACATTTTCAGTGAAGGCCCAGGGAAAAAAGCTCCAAAGTAAGACAATACATACAACTATACAGTAAATATAATTAAAAGTATACAGAATATGTAACTGAACAGCATACAGATAATGTACAATATTCTTCATACAATAGGTTCAGTACATGTACAGAAATTCAGTTACAATGAAACAATAAGGTTAAACATACTATGCTAAAAGATGTACTTCATACAACAGATTTAATATATTTACAGAAATTCAATTGAAGGAAGCAATAACGTAAAGATACACTATACTACAAGTAAAAAAAAAGGGTAATGTCTTTTGGCTTTTCCCTGTTAGGGGCTGCCACAGCTGAACTCCAGTCCGCTAATGACTGGCAGTGGATTTTTACAGTGCCGAGTTGCCAGTCCGACACCCAACCTTCAGAGAAGGCACATCCATTCACACATGCACCTACCTGCATGTCTTTAAACGTCACTCGACCGTGGGGACAACATGCAGACTCCACATAGAAGGCACTCCAGCCGAGAATTGAATGGGAGAACTTCTTGCTGTGAGGTGACAATGCTAACAGCTGCACCACCGCTGCTGTCAAAGTAAAGAATATTTATATAATTGAGCAAGGTGATAGTATCACTGTCTAGGAAGTAGGTATAAACAGTATAAAAATAACTGATTATGTTATGACAAAATAAGAGAATTAAGTACCAATGAGAGCAGCAAAGGTACAAGTTACAGTGTTTTGACCTGAGGGAATGAAAACTGCCTGAAGAGTCAATTGATACTGGACAGCAAGATCCCACGCTAGGAATGCCAACCAGCAAAGATAAGATTTTGTCATTCCTGTTTGCTTGCATACCACATATTGTGGTATTGTCTGTAAATGCCTGGAGAGGTCCAATGGAGAAAAGAGGATGAAAAGCCTGAAGCACCAGCAGAACAGCTCTCATCTCTTTGACACTAATGTGCTTTCTGTTGAAGAGGCAACCAGACCCCCTGCGACTTTAGGGAGCCAAAAGCTGCTCCCATTCCAAATCTGAAGTGTCTGTGAACAGCTCCTGAGAGGGACGAGGTGGATGAAGAGGGAGCCCTGGATTTAGAGACAACTGCTGGAGCTACCAGTGAAGTTCCTTCTTGAGACAAGGTAGAAGAGGAATGACTAGGGGATGCACATGTTGAAGCCAAAATGACTTCAAAAAGCAATTAAATTTTCTCATGTGGAGCTTGGCCAAAGGGAGCATAGGGATGGTGGATCATGAATCCCAGAGCTCACAGAAACTCCCTGGCTGTAATAGAGGCCAGAGGAAGAAGACTTTGAAATCCGGAAATGAGTGTCAAGGCCTTGGGAGGAGGCAGGGAAGCCAGCATAGGTACCATCCGAGTCCAGCACCCCAGAAAAACATGGTCTTGAGAAGGAGTCCAAAGACTTTTTGAAGTCTATTGTGAAGCCCAGGCTTTGCAGAAGGGAAATGCCAAGATGAAGACTTTGCAACAGGATCTCTGGAGAGGATGCCTGAAACAGGAGGTCATCCATGTAAGGAAATAACTTGAATCCCCTGAATCCTGCAAAAAGCAATCACAGATGCGAGGCATTTGATGAATACTCTTGTGGTAGTAGAAAGTCCAAAGGACAAAGCAAAGAACTGAAAATGCCAGGAAGCAACAGAGAAATGTAAAAATTTCCTGAAAAGGGGATGAACTGGGATATGTAGATAAGCATCTTAGAGATCCAGAGACACCATATAAGCCCAAGGGAGCAAAAGAGGGAACCAAGTCTGAAGAGACAACATTCGAAAGGAGGGCACCTTCAGAAAAGTATCTACATGAGAGAGATCTAGAATTGGTCTCCAAGTACCCTATATTCTGGGTACTACAAACATCCTGAAGTAAAACTCCCTTCCCCACTTTGGGACACTGACACATACTGAATAATACCCTGAGTCAAAAAGTCCTGAACCATCTCTGTAAAGAAGCAGAGTTGTTCCTGAGGGGGCTGAGTAACACCCATAACAGGGGGGAAGGGATTTCCAAACCATGAAATACCACTGGCGAATAATAGACAGGACCCAGGAATCTTGAGTAATGTGTAACCAGAGAGAGACAGAGGGGGGAAAACAGAAAGAGGAAAGTAGCTGGGAAATATAGGACAGTCAGGCAGCACCTGGCTTATCTGGAAAAGGAGACTTATGAAGCACTGAAGTTTGAGTAGCCTTAGCAGGAGAAGCCCGCTTGTCACCCTTTTTACCCTTAGGAGAGTGAAACTTTCTGCTAACAAAAGTTGGCTTATTGGGGTAGTTTCACTGAAATTTAGGCACAGGAGAAACAAACACGTTTAAGTTCCTATAAAGTCTTGCCCTTACCCTAAAGGGACAAACATAGCAGCAGCAGCTTCACCAAACAATCAGTGCCATCCATCAACTTAACCTTAATATCATCAGGCAAAGGTTGAAGCTGAACCCAAGAATACCTCCTCATCACTGACTCAAAAGTTGCAGCCCTAGAGGAAGCATCATAACTACACTTGATGGAATGATGAGCCACATGGGAGGAAGTCCCGAACAGGGAAAGAGCAGAAGTTATACCCCGAGAGTGTGGAAGATCAGAAATGCCCTGTCAAGCTTGGGACAGGACAGTCAAGGGTCTGATAATTAACAGGTCTAAAAGCCAAGGTAGTAGAGGTGTAATCCTTCTGGCCTAGCCTTTCCATGGTCCTGTTATCTTTATCAGAGGGCAGTAGTTTGGGAGATGGAAGCACGTGAGAGAGATTGTCAGAAGCTACAGACACCACCGAGGGGTCAGCAGGAGGACACTTGTGCAAAAATTTAAAGTCCTCGGGCACCCTATAGACTCTATCAGGTTTCATGGGAGTGGAGGACAGAGTCTGGAGCCCTAGAAGCATTGAAAAATGCATCCAACAAGGCAGCCAAAACAGGAGGAACAGCAGAAGTTTTAGGAGAATCCATCTGCAGCAACTCATAGTATCTTTTATGTACATCAGAGACCTAAGCACAATCCCATTTGAAGAACTTCCATCATCCTGGAGATCATGTCTCCAAAAGAAATCTCTTCAAAGGGAGTATCATGACTAGCAGATGCCTCTTCCTCTGATCCATAGTCTAAAGGTGAGGGAATCTGAGAAGAGTAAGCAAGGGATTTCTCATCGGAATCCAGCTCCTCCTCACAGGAATGCTGTTCCCAGGGTCTTTTTAGGGGAGTAGAGGACCCCGGGGGGGGGGGGGGGGGCTGTAGCAGAAACTTCCACAGGCGGGTTGAATGCCATCAAAGCAAGCACTAAACAAACCCTAAGTGAAAGCCTGCCACTCACATTGTGGATCCTTAGGAGCAGGAGAAATATGTTGAATCTTTTGCTTTTTCTTCAATGGGACGTCCTCCTTATAAAATCTGGAAGACTCTGACCTAGGACAGCATTCAGTGATGGTAGTAGGGACTTCTTCTCTGACTAAAATTTGAGAACACTCCTAGGTCCCTCAGTGATAATCAGCCATGGTTCCCCTGAATGTCTGAAACTGATGTCTGCAATGCCTCCTCAGACGTGCTTAAACTCGGATCCCCACTGGCCTCCAACCCAGTCACGGCACAGAATCCAACGACAAAGCTGGGCAAACGTCTGGGTATTCACTCACCTCAAGAGAAATGTCCAGTGGAGGCTGAACAGTGGAAGATTCTGGACTAAGCTTCTTGGACTTCTTTATTGATGGCTGTCCCTCAGAGTAGGAAGTACCCTCCACTGTGTCTTTTACAAGAAGCTTAAGATGCTGATTTTCAAGATAGAGCACCAAAGATGATGGTCTACTGTGAACGGCTTTAGGTACAAAAGCCTGACAAATGGAACAAATGGTCTTGAGAGGCTCCTAAGCAAAAAAAAGACACTGGCCATGGCGGTCTTTATGGGGAATCTGTCTCCCACACAGGCATTTACCCTTTTTGGATGACATGAAACCCCACAAGCAACAATAAAAAAAGGATAAGCAAAAAAGAACATCAATGGTGCACTTATCTGCAATGGCTTAGTGAACCAGCAATAGAAACGGCATTCAGACCGACAATCAAGCAATGGCGTTCGGGCTGGTAGCAAAGAAGTTCTGAGGCTGGTACATCACCTTTATGCCCTATACTACACAAGGAGCATGTGTGTGATATACAGCGTACCTTAAAGCAACCTAAAGGCTTTGGTATACTGGCCAGACATCAGGTCGCCCTTGGCAGAGTATCCTTAATGTAATGAACACTGCAACAGTAAAATGGAAGGACATCATTAATGACATGAAGTGAAACAAATGCTTTTCTGTTCTTCACAAGTTTAACAAAGTCAATAAAGTCCATTTTCCCCCTTGTCTTATACAGTTGTATTTTGCAAATATGATTGAGGCTTTGTAATCTCAATTTTATTAATTAATTCCCTTGTTGCTGGTCTTCTTCCTGTTCATCTCCATCTCCCAACTCCAGACTCCAGTTAAATTTCAAGGTACTCATGATTCTTTTAGTTAATTCCTGTGCTTTTTACTTTTTTCAAGCATTTTTCTTTGGGACACTGGAAAAAGTTTCACATGCAAAGTCTCTCCACGTTCTTCATTATCAGAAGAATGGAAAGTAAAGCCTCCTCTGTTTGATGGCTCACTTTTTGTGGGACAAACTTTTGCATTTCCATCTTACCTGTTCTGCATTAAAAAGGACTTTGGAAAAGCAGACTGAATCCCACTCCTGCCTCTTGGCATTCCCTGATTGCTGGAATAAATTTATTTCTTTTCTGCCCAGTGTATGTCAATAAACATTTTCTACAAAGACACTACTGTCTCCAACTTTTAATATTTTGCCCTTGTGACACAATTTTGTCAGGGTCAACTCTTTTGGCTGGTAGGACTGCATCCTTACTAAATACAGATCTTGGCAGCTTTCCCATGACCTGCCTTGGAGCATATACACAATGTGCACCTTCAATTACCAAATACGGCTATAGAATACCAGTCCAGTTGCTTTTTTGTGTCTTCACAAAATTAATAGTCTGTTCCATTTTCTCTGGTACAGCAGAAAATTTGAGATTTTCTCTATGTCCTCTATCCTCTTAATTCTATCATTTTTTTAAACATCTTTTCTTGACCAGTCTCATACTCAGCCAGACTTTTATTCATTTTGACCTATGATTTTTTTCAGTTTTAACAGCTCATCTTAATTGTTTAAAGCTTCTTCCATTTTTTCCAGCCTTTTGTTATTTGAGTTGATATACTCCTTCAGTGTTTCATTTATTTTAATCAGCTCTGAGCATGTTTGACCTATTTTTTCCTCTAGATTACTGGAAGCCATGTCTTGCACCAACGAATGGTATGCCTTCATTGGAACCTATTTTGGATGCTTGCAATGGAGAAAATATTTGGATCTGAGCATCCATTAAATTCTCAAGGAATTGCAAATTCTTTGTCAAACTTTTCACAATGCCAAAGATCAAGTACACATTATGTTACATAAACTGCAAAGTAATTATTTGGACAAGTGGAGACATGATAGACAGATGAACATAATGGCTGTGGGTTCAGTAGATCATCTGCCAACAGCAATACGAGTTCAAACAATTCCAGCAATTCTGCTTTAGTTGGTGGATTTCATATTTGAACTTGTGAAAAAATTAAGTTGAAATCATTAGTGTATGACAATTTTTAACTCAAAATAGCTCCTTTATGTCTTTGTGTATTCAAATTCCCTAATGGGATTTCACACTATGATTCTTTGTTCACTGAACTTGTTGACCTCTATGATAACACAGGTCTAGAAATGTTGAAATTGCTTATTAAAAAGGAATACTGTGAACATGCAAAACATCAAGCAAGAAATTCACAATTTAAATGAAATTACCATCAAACATGATGCTTTTTCTTTGGTTAAAAATACATATGAAGGTATAGTCATCAAAACTGAGAGACATGTTGCTTCTTTAATTGCTAAAAAGTCCAAAAAGTTGGACAGACATTCTAGCTTATTCTAGCAATCAAGCCTTTGTAATCAACATCAGTATTAAAAACAATCAAGTTATTAACTCTGGTGCTAATTCTGAGGTTGCTGCTATAGGTAAAACGTAAATCAGCTGGACAATTTCAACAACATGGAAGCTGCTAATGTGGATAATAACATATTCTCCACTGATGATCAAATTCCTGCTGCTGATGCATATATTAGGAATGTGGATCCTGTTTGTAATGAGGCTCCACATCATTCATCTCCATTTTTTCAGTTGGGAGCCATACCAAAAGTTACATTCAAAAACCAGCAACTGAACAGAAGGAAGTAGAGAGGAAGAGGCAGAAGATGATGATTTTTCCCTGTCCTGTGTTTATCTGCACGTTTTTTCCAAGCATGAACTCATTTTTTTATCAAAAGGCTTTTCATTCAGCCCTTCCAAAACAGTGAAATACACTGAGTTATTAGTGGACTTTAAACTTTATGTTAGGAAGCTTAATCTCAAACGTATATTAAATGATGTTTCTTTGGCTTGTGAAGACCAAAATTATAGAAACCTCAGTTGTTTTAATCCTTCCCTACACATTACCTTAAATATTTTTTTAAGGCATGTGAAAAAGATTTTGATTACATGATCAAGAACAAACCCATGCATAAAATGTTCAATTTTAATACGGATGAACACGCAACCTTAGGCTGGCTGTGTGGTTATAAGCATTTACATTATATGAAAGCTGACAAAGGCTGCAGTTTAGTTGTTATGGAACAGGAAAAGTTTAAGAATGAAATGTGAAACATGTTACCTGACAGTGAACATTATGTGAGAGTTACTAAAAGTTTTTGGTAGTCCAGAATTACTTAACATCACCGGTGATGTGCCCCACGGCTTGTTTACAAAAAGATGTGCAATATTAAAAAAAAACTTTTATAACATGATTTTATTAATGAGAGAAGATTGTTGGGTAGAAAAACATGTACTTTTGCCTGTGGCAATTGTAGATAGTGTAGGTTTATCAGCAATGCCACCACAGCTGAGCTCAAACAGTTAAGTGTTTTTTTGGCGGCTAAGAACTATTTTAGCTGCTTAAGTGAGAATATAGTTTATAATGCAGTTTGTAGTAATTGCCCACATTTTTACATTGGAAAAAGTGTTAAACAACTTAGAATTACAGAACATATTAAAGCAATTTTGACCATGATATGTCTAATTCTTTAGCCAAACACAGTTTAGATTGTCATAGATGTAGAAAATTTCATTTCTCAGTTTTGGAGCAAATACAGAGTGAATTTTATTGATAGTTGCAACAAAATATTACAAGTAAAAGAAATGAAATGGCAGGTACTTTTCAGAGCTGACATACCTCCAGGAGTCGATGAACATATCAATGTCAAAAGTTTGTTGAAAATCAAAATTACTTCGCTACTTCTGTATTTGCATTTTTAAACTTTATACTGAGTTTGTATTATAGTTTTCATGATTTTATGTATGTATTTATTAGTTAGCTATGCAGTTCACTGACTAATCTGAATAAGATCATTGGTGGTTTTGTCAGGCTGTGTTGTAACTGGTCTGTTTTGATTGGTTGTATAGATGAGAATAGCGTTTACTTTCTAATGAAGTTAGCTTAATTAGTAAAAAGAACGAAATCCGTTCTCAGTTCACTGTTTCATGTCTGTCCATTAGTGTTCTAGTGACTCAGAAGTGTTTTGTAGTTCCTCAACGAGGTTTTTCCTTTCTTTGTTGTCATTCCTTGTTCTTGCCTGGTGTGTTGGTTCTTCGTATACATATACAGGTTCATAGGATGATACTAGGCTATTGGCCCAGAGGCCCTTATAAGACTAGACAATTTTGTCCCTGTCCCCACAAAGTCAGCACCTGTTTCCCCTGTCCAGCAGGGACACAGGTGGGAGCCCAGGGGTATAATTTCTGTTTCCCATCTAGTTGTCCAGGTCCTTCTTAAAGAGGACTAGTGAGGTACTCTGCTTCACATAGAAAGGGAGTCAATTTCACAGATAGTGGAGTCTTTGGGACACAAATCTATCCCACCACCAAGTTCCATTAATGTCACAGACCAGGTTGAGGCCTTGCGTGCGGGTTGCGTGAGTGGAGTTTGACTTATGGATATGCAGCAACTCCATCAAGGCTGGGTTTGAGACGGACTTGTATGCCAGAGACAGGTCACCTTTAAGCAGCCTGTAGGAGACTGAGTAGAGGGACATCTGTATAAGATAGGTGTTTGAGACTCTGCATATTCCTGGTCAGGAACCTCTGTGGTCTCTCTAGCTGCTGCATCTGCTTGGCAAGGTACAAGCTGAAGGGGGCACTGCACTCAATAATGACTCTGATAAGGGAGGAATACAGGGGTGTTATAACCTCCTTGTTTCTGGATGAAATACCCTTACTTATGAGGTGGACCATGTACAAAGCCTTCCGTGCAATGGAGGCAATGTGGTGGTCAAAACTCAGGGTGCTGTCAACCTGGGTAGCCAAGTCTCTCATGACTGACTGCGTGGTTAGTACTATTAATGTGAAAATTAGTGGGGATGCCATTTTCCCCAAAGGGGATAATGATGCATTTCTTGGCATTAGGTTTGAGGCCATGCTTCTGGCACCAGCCATTAGTTTGAGTAAAGCCCTCTTTCAAGGATGTTCACATCACTAGGGGAATTTAAGACAGTGCCCAGCTTGCAGTCATCTGCAAACTTGGTCAGCCACAGACCACGGGTTTTGGCTTGCACCTCAGAATAGTATATCCCAAACATTACAGGCCCAAGACTGATCCTTGGGGTACGCCGCTTGTTACGTGTCTATTACTTCATAGGTAGGTACCAGGCTATTGGCCCTAGGGCCTATATAAGCCAAAAAGGTATGCTGGCTGTTGCCACCCAAGAAAATTATTTTCCTGTGCCCCTGTCGAGCAGAGCTACAGAGGTGATCCCCAGGGTGAATTTCCTATTTCCCATCCAATCATCAAGATTTTTCTTGAAGAGTGCTAATGAGGACCTTTGTTTTATATAGATAGGTAGTTTGTTCCAGAGTATGGCTTCCCCTATTGTGACTGACTGGGTTCTATCAGTGAGACAGTTAACTACCCATCTGGTAACATATGGGTTGATGCCTAGCTGGGAGAGTTTATCTGTTATGCTCAAGTGGGGAATAATGTCGAAGGCTTTGGCTAGGCCAAGGTAGGTGGTGTGCACAGTCTTCCCCTCGTTCTTGGCTTTGGTGACTATTTCGAAGTCGACCAAGTTTAAAAGGCACGATCTTCCTTTGACAAAACTAAACTGTGTGGGGTCAAGCATTTGGAGGTTGCCAATGTCCTTGTTTACAAGGTCCATGACAATGCATTCCATGCTCCTGCAGATCAGGCTAGTTAGGCTGATGGGCCTATAATTGCCTGGGTTGGTGGACGCTCCACTTTTATGTAGAAGAATGACTATGGCTGTCCTCCATTTGACTGGAACGAAGTTGGTGCTCAGGCTTTGGTTGAACAGGGTGCTTAATGGTGCTGAGAACTCTTGCCTGAGCTCATGTAGGATGCAGCCAGGGTCATTGTCACATCCCATGGAGGCTGTATTTTTCACCTTTGAGAGGGCATTAAAGACCTGCTCCCAGGTGATGAGGGAAGAGGGTTAGGCGCTGGGATATCCAGGTTTACTGATGGGGGTGGGGGGGTGGGGGGAGTTGTCACTGAACCTGTCAGCAAGTGGGCTATATCATGGCGTTTGTGTATGTGGTGTTCTTGACCACCAGTTCAGAGTAGATTTGGGTGTTACCTTTTGAGACTGCGGACATATGTGAGAATAGTCTTGTTTTTCTTAGTGGATGTGGCCAATTTGGACTCGAAGTTAGCCTTAGAGGATTTCACCAGTGGCCTTATCTGCTTGTTCAGACAAAGGAGAGATTGCTTCTAACTTGGCACCTGCTCCTTCTTGGTCCTGGACAGCAACTTGTTCCTTTTATTTTAGAGTCTGTTTATTGCTGCTGTCCACCAGACAGGTTTACTCTACCTTGAGGAAGAAGACTTAGTTCCGTCAGGTATTGTTGAGTCCATGCAGCTATGTAGGTGCTCATATAGTTTTTTGGTGTAGGGTTGGACATTAATGCTAGTTCCAACTGAACGGATGGTTGCTGTGAAGCTGCTTATACCTGCTCTCAAGAGGTTGTAGTCGGCTTTGGAAAAAATTGCTTGACCCCAGCGGGGGGTAGGGGTCAGGGGAGATGGTGACTTTGAAAGTGATCGTTTTATGGTTGGATCTTAGCAAGGAGGACGACACTGTAGGGGTGCTGCAGTGGCTACTCATGTTGGTTAGTACCAGGTCCAGGATATTTTCACCTCTCGTGGGGGTGTCGACCAGCTGAGCCAATGCACTGGCATTGACGAAGTCGAGGAATCTCTGGGCGTTCATGTTTGGGCTACAATAGGTCTTTCACTCCATGGTTGGGTAGTTAAAATTCTTCAGGATCAGGGTAGAGGGTTGAATCTTGATGGGTTCAAGTAGGTCCAGCTAGGTAGAGTGGGCATCCTGAGTCATGGTTGGGGGTCTGTAGCTAGCTATGATTTGAATAGGTGTTTTGTCAACAGTTAACTGCACCTGGAGTGTTTCCTGTGCATAATACTGTTTGACCAGCCTGGAGGTGTGCATGTCTTTGAAAAATACTGAAACTCCACCTCCTTTGGCTTTGTAGCTCTCCATTTGGGGTCTGAAGGTATGGTAGGATAAGTAATCTGGTAAAGCTGGGGTGCTCTCAGCAGCTCTGAACCAGGTTTCACTGACTGCACCAATGTCAGCATCTTCCAGAGGGAGGAATGCTTGCAATGAGTGCAGTTTCATGTTAAGATTCCTAGCGTTTAGCAGCATGACCTTTAGATTTAGTTTAGAAGAATTTTTCACTTTGGTAATTTTGTCCTCATGACTTTGCCTAAAAAAGGCTCTATGGGGAAGGCAAGAGCCTTTGCCAGAAGCCTGAAGCCCAGGGGAGACAGATGAAGGCAATCTCTGGCAAAGCATCGTTGTCTGTCATTCATGTCTTCCCAAGCTGTCGGGTACTGGATCCCCTTGGCTTGACACCAGAAACTATGCCAATTGTTAAATTCAATAATTTTCTGTTTGTATTGAGGCATCATTCTGAGTGATGGTAGAATGCTGCTTAAGGCTAGGGACATAGCTGCCTGGGACACATATTCAGCAAGCTCAATCATGTCTCTCTCTTCATACAGTCTAGACATTTATGTCTAAGTCATTCACACCAACACAAATTGACAGAGTCATAACAGTACCTGTTGTTGCGTGACTTAAGTGTGTGCGTGATATGGCAGATTCTATCTGACAAGCAACTTACCATGACTTTCTCCTTCTCTAGCCTGGTGAGGGACACATCTGTATGTCTCACGATAGAGTCTCCTATGACTAGTATTTTGGGTTTCATCCTCCTGCACCCCTCACCACTGCTACGTATACACAATTGTGAGATCACTGTATCATATACAGCAATACTCTGAAATTGTGACTATGGGCTATATGAAGTCTGAGGTTTCAGTACCTCAGTCTCATTACGCTGAAGATGACTGTAGTCTTTGGAATTTCAAAAGAAACCTTGATTTTGGCTCAGACAAGCCTCTCATTTCAACTTCTCATTAAGGGTATCAACTCACTTCCACTGTACATCTCTAGAATTTTTAAATGAAGAATCTCTAGTACTTCTAGTATAGTAAACTCTCAGTTAACCGGAACTCAAGCAACCGGAAAAAAATATCAAAGAAATACAGTACAATTTTATGTATTGCAGTTTCTGTCCCCCCCCCCCCGCAGAAACAAACCTTACGCTTTTAGAGTTTTAAAAAGGAAGACAGAAATAAATTGTCTCTCTACCCAACCTGAGAACAAGTCAAACCAAACAAATAGTACAGGGTACAGTATTAGTCAGGCCTATTTTAATAGTAACTCTCAAGCAACCAGAAACTACAGTTATCCAGCATCTACCAATCCCCATGGGTGCCAGTTAACTGAGAGTTTACTGTAGTTCTTTGTGTTTCCCTGCTAAACATATTCTACCCAACATATCTGCTAGATGCAGTTACTTGCTTAGCTTGCACTTCACTTTCATAACATACTTCTGTACATTAAATAACATCATCTGAATCTTGAAGATAGATGTCTTATACAAAGACTAATATGTTTTGCAAGGCCTTATCTGTTTTCACATAAGCTTCTTTACCACAGACATTTGTTTAATTTCTCACATCCATATGTTACTGCTAACCGTTCTCATCTACTGAACATTCCTGTTTTGTGCATCTGTAAGTGCTTCTGAACTATAGACGATGGTTTATTGTCTTGTAGGATTACAGCTCCTGTATCACTCTGTCACCTACTTGAAACATAAGTGTTTTTATTCATGTCATTGTACTTCAGTGCTGGTGCTTAGCATGTCAAAACTTCTTTTCTTCAAAAAACTCCATTCCTGTTATTTCTTGTTCTAACAAGAGTTCTCAAAGGCACAGTTATCTCAGACTTATCAGGTGCAAACTGTGGAAGGTACTGCATCATTCTTATAAACCTCTGTAATGCCAGCTTTGCCTTCTGCCTTTGGCATCAAATGCTTTAACTTTTTCCTGTATCAGGTTTCAATCCCTCTGATGTTAGGAAATGATCTACATATTCAGATTTGTCACTCTTATATTTGATCTTACTATACTTGAAAATATGTCGTCTCAATTTATTCAACAGCTGCATTAGTCTCTTGCCATGATCTTGTCTTTGACTTCAAACCAACAAATCAATTATGCTTCCAAACCTTCTCCTGCCTGGGCAGCAGCTCTTTGGAACAACTCTGATGCTGAACAATTATAAAGAGAAATCTAAGGAGACTGAAAGCTGTATTTTTCAAAATGTCACATTAAAAGTACATAATTTAGAGCTTTTTTCATCTATCATCATCTGCCAGACTCCCTGGTTTGTGTCAAATACTGAGAACTTAGAATATGCCATTGTTGAGACAACTTCCTTAAATATAAGCAGCAAATGATGTTTTTTTTTCCTTTTAATTACTTTATTCAGATCTTGTGAATTAATGCAAATTGTGTCTTGGCTTACAGCAGCAACTATACTATTCACTCGTTATATTGACCCTAATTGCTGCTTAATGAAAATTATGGTCTCCATTTGCTTCAATTCTTGTTTATTGTTCTGCAGAGATCTATTGGTACTTTGCTTGAAACATGAATCACTGGCACAGCATCAAAGTTTATTTATATATAGTATTCTCCAGACAAACTTTCTAAGCTTGTGAATAAATCAGTAAAGTCACATAAGACAGGACTGCTAAAGCTCTGCACAATATATGAGATGTCTTTGCAAATCTACCTGTAAACCTGTACACATTCAGTTTATGTGAATCCATTTTACCATTCACATCTTCTTTCAAGACAGATAACCCAGAATATTAGGAGAATGTACTTGTTAAAATGCTATTATTTGAAACAGGACCTTGTACTTAATTTTATATCCATCTCAATAACCTTTAAGCCAATGGAATAAGTCATTCCCCAAACAAGTTAATAATGGGCAAACTTACCACTCTTTAGAGTTTATTAATTCCAGTGCTTCAAAACTATCTTGAGACATACTGCCCTACAACTGTGCAACCCTTAGCATTGTTTGCGACAGTTTATGATGAAAGCATTAAGTGACAATCTGCATCTGCCCTCTGGGTGGAAGCCCAAAAGTCTTATTATACATCTATACTTTAAAAAGTCTAAAAGGAAAGAATTCTGAATCACTTAATTTGCTGGCATGGGGATATAATACAACTACAATCTGCTCTACAGTGTACTCTCAATCTGTGATTAGTGGGGATCATTTTGGTGGCACGTATTACAGAGATAAGAACATGGTGGAGTTTAACATGTCTGCCCTAATGATCTATTAAAGAATAAATACCCAAGGGAATGTCAAGGTTGTTAAAACACTGCAATGCAGAGATGGCAACCGCAAGTTATAATTATCTATCTCCAAAACAATTCTAAGAACTGTCTTTTCATAGTAAAAACTGAATGATTTTGTTATTTTATGGAAAGGGTTAGCAAGTAATGGGAACTGCAATCGAGATGCTACAAATTATTTACCCAATCAGCTGCCTAGTAATAACCTAAAAACCTATGAATTTATGAATCACACTTATAAAGTAAGTTGTGTGTTGGGGTTTATTTAACTTTTCTTCTGTTATACCTGATAAAATGGAAAGCAGTGCTAGTTATTAAAAACAAACACTTTGATTAGAATTTTCTGACAAGGAGAAATGAAGGGAAATGCTAGTAATTTTGGAAGATTTCAAATGCTCAAAAAACTACATCATGAAAAAGAGCTTTTAAAATCAGCACACAATAAGTAGAAAACAGGTTAAAAAAAAAAAGTCACTCCCCAGGTGTTGGGGATTACTTTTGAGGTAAAATTAGCTTTTTTAACAATGACACATACACATTACAGTATAGCAACCTGCATCTTTTACATTTAACTATATAGTACTAAAACTACCTACATATAGAAAGTACATTAACTGCTTACTACAATGTACAATATTTTCTTGATACCTCAAAACTTACAATCATCTCACCTTCACCTCATTTCCCTCTATTTAATAATTTTTTTCTCCTCAACTTCTTAAGTTATTTTCACCTAAACTGTGTACACCTGAACCAATTTTCCAAACACATAAATTGCATATTAATTTTATTTTCTTCCTATTCTGGTACATACACTTTATCCCAAAACTACTGTGTAAATTATTATCTCCTCACAGCTTACATTCCTGCTGCTCTCATCATTGTTTTACTCATCTAACATTTAAAGATGTTCATTATCAAAATGAGTATCTACCCTGGCAACTGAAAATGTGTACTTTCCCTGTATATTACTGTGGAGTTTTTCTCCCTGGGACTCCGCTTAAACAGGGCTGCTAGCTCAGCAATGCTAGTCAACAAACAGAAATAAAATTATTATTCCTTTATTTTAAATGAATAAAAAAACTATTAATGCCCTGGAATTACTGTGAACAATCATTTTCTAAACTTTTAAATATGATCGCCAGCACACGACAAATATGCAAAACAACTTAGAGGCAAGAACTTTCTCTCCGGCCATTGTAAATGATCAATAATTATGTAAAAACTATTTTTCTTGTTATGTTCAGGCTGTTCTTGCAATTCACCTTCCAGTTCCACCTGACACAATCTACCATCTTAGGGGAAGTTTTAATTTCCATTTCCTCTGCACCATAATCCACAAGATGAGGTAATCCCTTCAACTTACCCATTACTGCCTGTACATTAGAAAATAACTGCATTACAGAAGAATTTTTTAAGACAGAAGCAAATATCAGTTTATATTTTATCCTTGTGCACCAACAGTCCTTAATCACCACCATAAACTGTAGTGTGTTTTTTGTTAAAATCATAGTGTTATAATGCTGAGCTGTGGTTTACTGAGCTTCTTGGAGCCCTGATGCATTAAGTGAACTTTTTTATATAGCGCTCTTGCTTCAGCGAGTTTTAGAACTGCTGCACAAATCTGACACATGCCCTTTCATCATCTGACAACAAGTTACTGACTTGGGGTTGACTACTGCTGATGTAAATACGTTGATACTGTTCCAGGAAGTACTATGTGAAGAACGTTTACCCCCGGTGAACAAATGCATGGTACACAGCCTGCCAACAGAACACCAGTGTTCAGAGTAACCACTCTCAAACTTTAACCTAATGCCTGGATCATTGTGTCCTGCTAGCGTTTCCAGGGATAACCCGTCTTCATCTGCTACTGTCAAAGATATGGCACCTTCCGCGGGTTTCCAGGACTGGTTATACAGTAAACCCAATTTCGAACTTTCTGACCGGGTTCATACATCCACGGAAACCAACGAAACGTACTCTGAATCCTTGGATAAATTATGTACTGTGCTTTACAGGTACAAAAGTCTTAAACTGGACAATACCTACTTGAATGAGTGTCTAAAAAAGTATTGTTCCTAAAGGACTTAGGATATTTAAATATCCCAATAATGTTGTACATGGGAGTGAATTCCATATGGACCTTTTAAAATCTTTTGACAACTGTGGCCTAGAGATAGTTCAGGCCATTATTAGAAACAATGAAAGGGAAATCAGTAAATTAAATGACACTATTGAGCTTTACAACAATAAAGTTATAAATGATTTAATGATTACGGTTGAGAATGAAAAGAAAAAAATACTATGACCTTAGGGTACAGACAGACAGAAATGTGATGATATCATTGCAAGAAAACAAACTTGATCATGACATCAAGGAATACAATGAGGGCCGGTAATACCCTGCACCTCCACCTTGTCATAGTACCCATTCAGAAGAGGGTAGGAAACCTCCTGTTCCTAATCTTGGAAACAGTATACAGGGTAATGGTGTCAATGGAGGGAGAGAAGATAATGGTGATGGAAATTATGAGCCCCTCCCCAGGCATTCGGAAAGGATTCGTAACAGAATGAATAATAAAAACAACTATTTTTACAGGAAACCTTAACAGCAGAGGGGGGGAGGGTTTCAACAACAACAAGAAGTGGTAACCTCGGAACCTCCTACCATTGATCGCTTACAAGGGGACAATTTTGAAGTTGTAAGCCGATCTGGTTTTCATATTTTCAACTATAGTAATGTACCTGTGACAGAACATTTTTTTAGTTTGTTCACTAAGGGTTTTAAATATGTGCCTAACTGAACAAGCAACATAGCTTGGGTCATTATGGATTTTAAGATCTTTATAAGGAAACTAAATTTGGAGAATTTACTAGGGACTAGTTTCATCAATGGGGAGAATCCAGTACCTAGGAAGGCTAGTACTTTCAATCCCCCCATTCACCCCCAGTTGAAAAATCTTGAATTGAGACTTGAGAAACAAATCAGGGACAGACTACGATATCGGAAATTCACACCCAATTTAGACGAGTCCGAACAAGCTTTACTTGTTTATTTAAGTAAAAATTCTGCTGTTCGTGTTATGGAGCCCGACAAGGGGGGTGGCATTGTCCTCATGGACAAGATTGTGTATGAGGGCAAAATGAATTCTATATTACAGGATGAAACTCGATATAGCCAAGTATCAATTAACGAGATTAATATATCATACAAAAAAATTGATATAGCTATCAAAGACCTATTCGATCAAGGGGTCGTTGACTACAATACTTATTTATATTTGGAGAACAAAACCCCTAGGGTACCCTCTATTTTTGGGGTACCCAAAATTCACAAGGACATCAGCAATCCCCCCCAAGACCTATTGTGGCCTCTGAGGGCTCCAAGATTTCTTTCCTATCCAATTTTTTGGATTGGAAATAAAAACATATCTGGGGTAAAAATAGGTATTTATTAAAACTCTTGGGAATTTTTGGGTAAAATAACACCTGAATTAAATGTCCCTAATCTCTTATTCCTTACTATTGATGTTGTAGACCTTTTTTCCACTATACCGCATTAAACGGGTTTAGCCTGGCTGGAAGAAGCACTTAGAAGTAACCCAGATACTACGGACAATGATATTTTTCTAAGTTTGGAACTGGCTGATCTCACTCTACACAATAATTTTTTTATATTTTTCAGGAGAATATTTTAAACAAGTAACAGGGGTTACCATGGGGGCTAACTGTACCCCCACATATGCAGATATTGTCCTTTCCATATGGGAAAAAAAATATGTTATCAACAGTGAATTTAAGTATTGGAACTTATACACCAGATTTCTGGACGATATCTGCATTTTTTTGGACTGGCACCCAAGGGTAATTACAGGATTTTATTATTTATTTGAATCAAAGCACTAGTTTTTTGACATTAACCTATCAGGTTACTACACAGAAAGTCAACTATTTAGATGCGTCTTTAAATGTTGATGAAACAGGCTTTAAATCTACCATTTATAGGAAGCCTACTTTTTCCAACACCTATATTCAGTATACTAGTTCCCATCCTCTATATCAAAAGAAAGGGATAGTCAAAGGGCAATTCGTTCGGGCTTGCTGAATGACATCAGATGAGCATGATTACATCTTAGAGTGCCAAATTTAACCAAAATGTTTATGGAAAGGGGATATCCAGAGGATTTTATTATTACTATACAGAACGAGGTGGGGGAAGGTAGGAACAATAAATACAAACCCATTTTAGGTACTGGGAACATATACCCTCTAACGGGTTCTAGCAATGTTCAAAAAAACAACAGTAGGGTTACAAAGAGCCTTTGTTACAGATTACAGTGTAAACGCTGGTATTATTAGAAACAAAATTGAAAAAGAATTGGAGAAATTCAGTGACTTTACCGACCTCCCCAATCTTAAAGGGAAGTCAGTGAAAACTGTTTTCAGGAAGGGTAGTAACATCAAAAATATACTTGAATATGGGGGGGACAGTTAACCCATTCCCCAATCAACGCAAGGGTACATTCAAGTGCAGGGCCTGTTCCCAATGTAATAGTATTTCTCAAACAGAGAAAATATTCATTCCAGCTAGGAATAGATGGATTACAGCATCCTCTTACTCCAATTGTAATACACAAGGGCTAGTATACATTGCTATGTGCCAGATGTGTGAAGGGTTCTATGTCGGAAAAACCGAGAGACAATTAAGACGTAGAATATATGAGCATAATTACGAAATTCAAAAACAAAACTCTAAAAATGGTCTATATAAACATACTTTAGTATGTAATCGAGAAAAGTTTTTGTTCTTCGTTTTGGAAACCCTCCCCAGGGAAGCCACGGGTGGCCCTTGGGAAACTAAATTGGAGTATCGAGAAACTTATTGGCAAATAATATTGGAAGCTAACAGAATACCAGGACTGAATGACAACATATCTACTGCCCCTCTACTTAGGTTAAGAGCAGCTAAATTGTGAAGCTCACTTATTATATATGTATATAGGTTTTTCAGGTCATTCTTTTTGCCAATGTTTATTCCAAGCAGGCATAATGTACATACTAGATGTTTTTTATACGAGTATGTTTACATCATATGCTTTTAATACATCAATATATTTATATAGTACATATTGCAATATTTGCATATGTCTGTACATACTTTGTTATATGAATTTAATTAGTCCAAAATGTTTTTGTAATAAGTTTGCCAGTATGGAGTTTGTTATTTGTTGTTTTTATACACAAAACAATTTTACAACATATTCTTTATATTATATATATATATCTATATATCTATATATATATATATATATATATATATATATATATATATATATATATATATATATATATTTTGCTTTAAAAATTCAGTAGTCAATTGAAGAACTTTTGGACATTATTTTAACTAACAACTTTGTAATGTTTGAAAAGGAAATTACTTTACAACAGGTAGGTGTAGCAATGGGCTCATCTTGTGGGGCAAGTGTAACTAACTTGGTGATGGCCCATTGGGAATCCAACTACATATTCAATGACCCTAAAGTTATGTCATCCACTGGTTTCTACATGAGCTTTTTGGATGACATTTTTATCTTGTTTAAAGGGGATGGATTGGCAGCAGATGAAATGAGAGGACATTTAAATGAGACTACCAATTTTTAAAAATGTACTAGTTCCTTTAAGGAAGATTGTATATCCTGTTTGGATATCTTACTAACGAAAGGCAATATAAAAGTTTTTTTTAGCAAGAATCTTCCGAAAGAAAACCTACTCAAATTCAATGTTGCACTTTACTAGCTCCCACCCCCTTCAGCAAAAGAAATCAGTGGTGAAGGGGCAGTTGGTGTGTGCAGATAGGATGGTTATGGAAGAAGTTGACTTCTTAGAGGAATGTAGGACTCAAACAAATGTTCTTAAGTAGGGGTTATCCTGAACATTTAATTGTGGAGCTCACTTTGGAAGTACAACAGAAGAGAACTAGGCGGGATGTACAAACCTATTTTAGATTTAGCCAATAATCAAGGGGGTTTTACATGAAACTGGTTATAATGAAACCTCTTTAATTAATGTCGGAAATGGGAAACAAACTCAGGTGGTGAATTATGCCTCTAGTTTTATAACCCAATTTAGTGTAGATGCTGATGGCATAAGGAACATTTTGGTTAAAAATTGGAGCATGTTTTCACTTCATGAAGAAATGACAGTTAAAATAGATGAAAAAACATCTGTAATTTTTAAACATGGCGGGAACTTGAAGTCACTGGTGGAACTGCCTAGACAAATAATTGTACAAACGCCAGGCATTTTTAAATGCGAGGCTTGCAGCCTTTGCAGGTACATGGCATCAGGGTGTAATTTTACAATTAGAAATAAAACATATAGAATAAATGGGAGGTATAATTGTAATTTGAAATCAGTGATCTATATTGCCCAATGCCAGTTGTGCCCAGCATACTATATTGGTAAGACCAATAGAAAACTTAAGGAAAGGGCTTACGAGCACATACTTAGTATAAGCAAGGGCAAGAATGAGAATGTTTTGACAAGGCATTGTAGTAGTCACCCGGGCCATGCCTTTACTTTTAGAGTGATAGACCAAGTAAAACATAATATAAGAGGTGGCCCCTTCCCCTTAATTTTAGAAAGGTAGGAAAGTGTTATGGCAGTTACGCCTGAACTCTAGTAGAAAGCCAGGTTTAAATTAAGTGATTTCTATCACCTGTATTTTAAAACTGAGAAGTCTCACTAGATGAATCTGATGTGGTAATATTTTAACTATTTAATTACTTTTGTGTATATCTATATATTTTAGGAACAGTATCAATACATTTATGTATTTAAAATATGAAAAGTAGTACTATGAAGTGACTTTTAATAAACATGGTAGTTTAAATGGGACATATTTTAGTGAATACTAATGTACATGTTTAAAATAGGGTTAAGTACTAGTAATGAATGCTAATTGATAAGTTTTAAATTATGTGTTTTACTTGATTGTGTGGATGATTGAATGGAGGGAAAAGTTTTTGTATTTAAACTTGGTGTCTGTGTACTGTTTTTGTCAGATGAAGTCCAGTGATCCAACCGGATGAAAAGCGCTTCACATTTATTGTTTCAAGTACATTAAATTCTGTTGTGGATTCTGAACCTCTTGGCAACCTTTTTTTTGTTCATAGTTTAAGTGGTTCATTTACTGGGTTTGTACCAAAAATAAACGTCAACTACCTGCAAACCCATTCAGTACAAGTGTACAACTTGTTTATCACAAGCATGCATGGTCTAAATAACTGTGGAAAGGTAAACGTAACTGCAGCAGTGTCAGTGTCCTTTCCTGCTGGAAAAAATTTAAAATTTTAAAATACTTAACTGGCAAACTCTGGGCAAAAATTAGAAGTTATGTACTCACCATAACGTTCCATCTGAGTAGGTACTTCATTTGTCTGCAACCTGTGGGTCTCGGATCCGACCTCGGATCCGACCGGCAGCTTTCCAAGCTTCAAGATCCGAGCTCCTAGCTCCTCCCCTCTACCCATAATCCCCTGTCACCACCACACTACCTCAAATCAGTTTTGCTGCATCACCTGATAAACCTGTAATAAACAGGTTCAGATATTCTCAAGAATCATAAATGATCCTAGAAACCCGATACAGGTTAGGGGGATGGCAGGGGGGGATGGTTGCAGACAAATGAAGTACCTACTCAGATGGAACATTATGGTGAGTACATCACTTCTAAATCTGAAGTAGTTACTTCATTTGTTCTGCAACCTGTGGGACGGAGTCCCCAGCTACCTAAACAAAGAAACCTGGGTGGCCTATGGAAGGATATTCTGAAGCACCGCGGAGCCAAAGGACGCCCTGCTTCTAGATATCATGTCCAGCTTATAACGAGAAATAAACGTATGAGCAGAAGACCAAGTGGCTGCTGAACATATGTCGTCCAATGGCATTCCGGACCAGAAGGCTGCAGAAGTTGTGATGGACCGTGTGGAATGTGCACGAATTTTAAATGGGGTTGTTTTGCCCAATGCCTTATAAGCCTGAGAAATACATTGACAAATCCAATTAGCCAGTGTCACTTTGGATATAGATTTTCCCATGGATGAAGGAGCAAATGACACAAACAGTTGATCAGCCTTACGAACGTCTTTGGTCCTGTGCATGTAAAAACGCAACTGTCTATGTACATTTAGTGTATGCAACATGTATTCTCCCTTATTTTGAAAATTCTTGAAAAACACTGGCAGATTGATAGTCTGATTGATATTTGCCACAGATGCCACTTTTGGTAAAAAAGACGGGTTAGTCCTGAGAGACACTCTGTCATTGTGAAAAATAAGATAGGAAGGTTTCATGCACAAGGCTTGGAGCTCTGAAACCTATTTAGCAGAAGTTATGGCTACCAAGAATGCTGTTTTCCAGGACAGAAAATTAAGGGGTACAGAAGCTGCAGGTTCCAAAGGAGGTTTCGTTAAGGCTTGCAGAACAAAGGTTAAGTCCCAAGGGGGAGTCACGGATTTCACCGGTGGCTTGAGAAGGAAAACGCAAGAATGTCTTACACAATTTTGTAGACGCTAGGGATCCTAATCCATTTCCCACATGAAAATGGGATATTGCTGCCAACTGTACTTTCACTGTTGATGCACTGGCCCCTTGTTCAAATATCATGGACAAAAAATCCAAGATTGTAGGAATCGGAACAGTAAAAGGGTTGAGACCCTGGCTGTTAGCCCAGATAGAAAATCGTTTCCACTTGCTATTATAGATTTTCCTGGTGGACGGTTTATGAGCCGCTACCAGAATAGTTTTCACTGGTAACGAGATACCGGGAGTCCTTGCCATTAGTGGAACTGGATCAACCCAGCCGCGAGCTTGAGGTTTACCAGGTTCGGTGTTGGGCACCCTGTTGGGTGCGAGATCAGATCTGGAATGGGATCCAGGATTAAAGGGGAGGAGAGACTGTGAGACAGCAGGTATGGAAACCAGATTTGATGAGGCCAGAATGGGGCTATGAGGATAATTTTGCTCCCCAACCATGCGGCTTTCTGAATGAACTTCACCATGAGCGGAAGCGGGGGGTAAGCATAGAGTAGACCGGGAGGCCAAGCATGAATCAGAGCGTCTCTGGGGCTCTCCCCTTCTGGGGGAAGAATTGCGAAGAACTCGCTGCATTTTGTGTTTTGGGGGGGTAGCAAAGAGATCGCAGCGAGGCCTACCCCACTTGTGGAAAATTTCCTTCGCAACTTTCGGATTGAGAGACCACTCGTAAGGACTGAGAATTACTCGACTCAATTTGTCCGCCAGGATGTTGGATCGTCCCGGAATGTGCGTTGCTATCAGAAAGCGGCTGGTGGATATCTCTCATGGCTTCTCGACAAAGAGGGTAGGATCTGGTTCACCCTTGTTTGTTTATATACCAGACCACTGACATATTGTCTGTCTGTATTGCAATCGTTCCTAGAGGTAGAAGGTCTTGGAGAGCCTGCAACGCTAGAAGCACCGCCCTCATCTCCAGAACATTTATGTGCAAGGCGGTCTCCGACAAGGTCCACGTACCTTGGACGTTTCTGCCCAAACAATGCCCCCCCCCCACCCTAGGCGAGAAGCATCCGTGGTTAACGTGGCCTGGGGAGGGGGAATCACAAAGGGTCTCCCTTGCCTGAGTTCTGGGGAGTGAAACCACCAAAGGAGGGATTCCCTGCAAACCCTGCTCAGGGGAATGGGAGTATTCAATGGATGGTGTAACAGTGACCATTGAACTTGGGAGTGTCCACTGTAATATACGCATCCTTAGGCGAGCATGGAGAGAGAGGCAGATAGCCGCTGCCATCGAGCCTAGTGCTCTCAGGACTAACTCCGCTGGCGGAGCTTTGGTGCGAAGAAGAGCCAAAACTTGGAGTGAGAGGCTGGACCACCTGTCCGAGGTCAAGAAGGCCCGAGAAGATTGGGAATCTAGCCTGGCTCCTATGAAATCTAATGCTTGCACAGGATGAAGAAAAGACTTTGGTATGTTGACTGAAATGCCCAAGCTGTCGGCAAGAGACAGAACATAGTCCCTCGCGATACAAAGTTGATGCCTGTTGGTTGCTGTGAGGAGCCAGTCGTCTAGGTACAAAAAGACCCTTATGCCCTGAAGCCTCAGGTGGGCCACAACCACTGCCATGACTTTGGTGAACACCCTGGGGGCTGAGGTGAGTCCGAACGGAAGGACCCTGAACTGGTAATGACTGGCCCCTAGCCAGAAGCGGAGGAACCTCCTGGACCGTCTGTCCATTTGAATGTGGTAGTACGCGTCCTTGAGGTCTATAGAGCACATTCAGTCATTCTCCTGCATTAAGGGGAGAATAGATTGTAGAGTGACCATCCGAAACTTTTCTTTGGGGACAAACATGTTTGGGGCGGACAAGTCTAGAATGGGCCTGAGGTCCCCCGTCTTTTTTGGCACTAAAAGAACCTTGAGTAGTAGCCCGATCCGGATTGGTCTGGGGGGACCTGCTGGATGGCTCTTTTTCCTAACAAATTTGAAATCTCTATGGTTGCCGCCTCTCTTTGATTGGGTGGGACATCGGGGAGGCGACCACCTGAGGGAGGACGAAATAGGAAGGGAATTTTGTAGCCTCTGGATATAATTCAGAGCACCCATCGATCGTTCGTGATGGACTCCCATATTGACAGGTGCTTCGTTAAACGCCCCCCGGCTGCCTCCAGAGCTGGACAGTCGGGTAAGCCCTCAGAGCTGCTGCGCGGGTCTCTCGGAGAAGGGCTCCCTAGACCTGAAGTTACGCGGTCCCCCTCTGCCTCTGGGCCGGTGTCCACCCTGCCCCCCTCTGCCTCTGGAGGGTGCGGAGTCCTAAGCTGAATAGGATTGCTGAGACTTGCGGAACCACAGCTTCTTTTGCCCCCTGTGATTCCTTGAGAAGGAACGTTGGGGGCTCGAGAAGCAGACTCCGACAGCAGACAGCGGCTTCCCGTCCTTCTCGCTTTGTACTAGTGTATCGCGTACGGTCTTGCCAAAAAGCGAAGAGCCGTCAAAGGGTGCGTTCGCGAAGGACGCCTTGAAAGGTTCCGCGAAATTACAAAGGCGGAGCCAGGCGTGGCGTCGCAAGACAACACCTGCCCCGCTGGCCCTTGCGGCTCCCTCCGTAGCATAAGACAGTAGCCGCATGGACGTATTTGAGATGGACTTGAGAGTGGCCATACGAGTCGAGAACACGGTTTTGTCCTCGACCGACATGGACTCTGGTGGAGCTGCAGTGTATTCCTTGATCAAATCCCGTTGCAGCCTGATGACATGCGCCATATAATTCAGCGCCCTCACAGAGAAGGTTGCTGAAGCAAAGGTCCGCTTCCCTATACGGTCCAGCGCCCGGGACTCCTTGTCCGGCGGGTGGACTGTGGAGCTCTCCTGGGAGAGTTCTCTCTTAGTGGCAGCAGCCACCAACAAGGCATCAAATGGAGACCCTTTGGCCCAAGCCTGCCTATCTGAAGGGGGGCTAAGGATTTTATCCGACCAGCGTGGGATAAGCTCCACGGTGTCGGGCTCCTGCCAAGCCCTGGCAGTCAGATCATCTACCAGGGGATCTGCCGGTGGGGACACCCAGGAGGTAGATGGGCCTGCTTCAAACGCCTCCAGAAATACGGACTCATCCGAGGAAGGTTTTTGGTCAAACCACCCCCCCTAACACACAACATTTCCATGATGTCTCCAAAGGAGACATCCTCGGGGGGTGACCTTGGGGAACCTTCCCTTTCCTCTACGTCCGTATCTGTGGTGACGGACTCGGGGGAGTCCATGTGCCTCCTTTTACACGTCCGTTTATGAGGCACCTCTTCTGTGGGACTATCAGAAGAGGGCTAGTCAACGGCCTCTTGTTCCTCCGAGGGAACCAACTGGAGGGTCTGAGCAGGCTGTCCCAATGGAAGGATGATGGAAGGTAGACCCGTATGCAGTGAGGGAGTGGAAGGATCCAAAGCCCAGGTCGGGGACCTGGAAGACCTCGACAGTACCCTCTCCACTACCTCGAACGCCGAGGGAGAAAGTACAGTTTTGTACCTACCATAAATGTAGATGTCCAATAGGCATGCATCTGCAGTCCTTACAAATGGGTTGTCCTGTCGTCAGGCAGCCCTTCGGTCGGCCGGATTCCAAAGTCTGGGTCTGGCCTCGGCTGGTGTCGCACTTCACCCGACGTCATAGCGGCAGTTCTTCAGGTATAAAGGCATCAGCCGACGCCATTTTCCTCAGTGTTTCTTGCCCCAGATGCCAGGTGCCCTCTAGGAAGGCTAAATTTGGATAAATGCAAATGGTTCCAAATAGTAGAGAGCAAACAAAAAATAAGCATGTATGTACAAATATACAAACAAACACACCATAATAGATTCCCCCAGCTAGCTACAAGATGGGCAAATACCCTAGGAGTACCACAGAGGGGAAGGAGGGTGGGTAATCCTGACTGCAGATGCATGCCTATCGGACATCTACATTTATGGTAGGTACAAAACTGTACTATGTCCTTCAAGGATGCATCTGCAGTCCTTACAAATGGGTAGAATACCATAGCCAAACTGGGGGAGGAGGAGAAATAGATTATGGTGTAGTTAAGATCCCTTGCAAAACAGCAGTGGCAAAACCTGCTCGGGATCTGGAGTATAAAGGTAAATTATAATGCTTGGCAAATGTATGCACGGAGCTCCAAGTAGCAGCCTCTAAAATGTCTTTGGTAGCCACTCCTCATAAAAAAAGCTGTGGTAGTGGCTGTAGCCCTTGTAGAGTGAGGCCTGATGTTTTCTGGAGTTTTCTTTCCATGGTAGGAGTAACAAAATCTAATGCAATTTCCTATCCACTTAGAGATTGTCTGTTTTGAAATTGCTTTTCCTTCCATTCCTGCTGCATATGCTACCAGTAGCTGGTCAGTTTTTCTATTGCTCTTGGTCCTGTCCAGGTAGTAACGTAATTGTCTATGTACATCCAAGGTATGCAGCAGTCTTTCTCCCGTTTTGTGGGTTGGGGAAGAATGTAGGTAGGTGGATAGCTTGATTTAAAGATACCCTGGAGACCACCTTTGGCATAAAAGTAGGATTAGTTCTCATGGACACTCTATCTTGATGGAAGATCAGGAAGGGCTGTACTGCCATTAATGCCTGTAGCTCAGATACCCTTCTTGCTGAGGTGATTGCAAGCAGGAAAGCAGTTTTCCATGATAAGTACTGTAATTCTGCTGTTGCTGCTGGCTCGAAAGGAGGGAGTGTCAACTTTTCTAGCACAAAGTTCAAGTCCCATGCTGGCAATGGCGGCTTCCTGGGTGGCTTTACATTTCTAATCCCTCTCAGAAACTGCCTGAGCAGAGGATGTGAGAATACTGGAGGATCCAAGTTGTATTCTGCTGAAATAGCTGATGCATGAATCTTAATGGAAGAATAGGACAGGCCGTTGTGGAAGAGCTCTGCCAAGTATTCCAGGATGTTAGCTATGTTTACCAGTGACACATTCTCTCCTTTTGCAGTACTCCAAATGAGATATCTTTTCCATTTTGCTGAATAATTTTTTCTTGTTGAGGGTCTGCGAGCCTCCAAGATAATGTATTTAACCCTTTGAGATAAATCTGGGTTATTTGGTCTTATGCAATGTTCCAGGCAGTCAGCTGCAGTGTTTTCAGGTTTGGATGCAGGGTTTTGAAGTTGTTCTGTGTTAACAGCAAGGGAACTAGGGGCAGAGGCCATATTTGTTCCCGAGACATACTCCTCAGTAATGGGTACCAATGTTGCCTTGGCCAGTCTGGAGCTATCAGGATGATCCTTGGACGGTCTTCTTTGATCTTCAATAGCACCTTGTGCATCAAAGGAAGAGGTGGGAATGCATATGCTGTCAGGTTTGTCCAACTGAAAGATAGGGAGTCCACTTTCCAAGCAAGAGGGTGGTACGTACTTGTGCAGAATTTTTTTCAGTTGGTGATTGTGTGGGGATGCAAATAAGTCTATTTCTGGCAGTCCCCATTTCCCTGTAATGGTTTTGAAGATGTCCGGATGCAGCATCCATTCGTGGGCATCCGTGGTAGTTCTGCTTAGGATATCTGCTAGTATATTTTCTTTTCCTGGCACAAAAATTGCTTGTAGCTGAATGTTGAAGCTCAGTGCCACATTCCAGAGGTCCATTGCCATCCGGCATAGAGGGTATGAATGTGTGCCTCCCTGTTTGTTGATGTACCACATAACTGTGGTGTTGTCCATCCTTATCAGCAGTTGACCCTGTTGAAGAAATGGTCTGAATGCCTGAATTGCCAGTTTTACTGCCAGCATTTCCTTTTGATTTATGTGTAGGTGCAGCTGGTCTTGAGTCCATAAGCCTTGTATGCACTTGTCCAGCATGTGTGCCCCCCAACCGAGGTCTGAGGCGTCTGTTGTGATGGTCTGGCTTGGTTGAGTGCTGTGGAAGGGAAGCCCCTTGTTTGATTGACAGGCCTGGGCCCACCATTGGAATTCTTGTTTCAGGCATGGAATTATTGGAATTTGGGTTTCTAGGCTGTGCTTGCGCTGAGACCATAAATTCCTTAGGTACCACTGTAACTTTCTCATATGTAGTCTGGCATGTGGAATTAATATTATGCAGGATGCCATGTAACCGAGAGCTTGCAGGACTTTTCTTGCTGTTAGCTGGTTCTGCTTTGTTAGTGCCATGAAGTAGAAAGGGAGTTGCTCCTGTTTTTCTACTGTCAGGAATGCCATTTGTTTTGTTGTGTCCAAATCTGCACCCAAGAAGGTTATCCTTTGGGATGGTATCAGCCTTGACTTTTTATATTGACTGTGTATCCCAGGGCTTGTAGTAGATGAATGACCCTTTCCAAATCTTTTGTTAATTTGTTTTTGTTGTCCGCTTGTAACAGGCAGTCGTCCAGGTAAGGGTAAATTTGAATTCTTGAAGCCTGCAATGAGCAATTACTGATGCCAGGCATTTCGTGAATACTCTGGGCAGTAGATAAGCCAAAGGGCAATGCTGAGAATTGATAATGCTCTGATCCTGCAAGAAATCTGAGGTATCTTCTGCAATTTGGTCGTATGGGGACGTGCAGGTATGCCTCCTTGAGATCTAGAGTTACCAGCCAAGACTCCTTGCCCAGCATGGGAAGAAGCTGCTGTAGGGTCAGCATTTTGAATTTTGGAACAATGAGGTATGTGTTTAAAGCGGACAGGTCGAGAATAGGTCTCCATTGGTTTTCTTTTCTTGGTACCAGGAAGAGTCTGGAGTAAAATCCTTGCCCTTGTTCCATAGATGGTACCTTTCTACAGCTCTCATCCTTAGTAAGTGAGTTATTTGTTGTAGAGCTTCTGTCTTCTGATTTGGAGGTAGGTTTGGCATTCCTCTCTTCCTTGGTAGAGTATGGAAGTGAAACCTGTAACCTTGGTCTATTGTCTGTAAAATCCATTTGTCTCCTGTGATGTAATGCCAGTTTACTGAAAATAAGGCTAGCTTCCCGCCTAAGGGTGCTTCTAGTTGTTCCCTGGTAGGCGGTGCCAGAGCCAAGTCACTGTGATTGTCCTGTGGAAGTGGTGGCGCTGGATCTGTGGCTGTACCGCTGGTTGTTAGCCTGCCATTGACGCCCCTGTAGGCACCTCTGGAGTGACCTCTGCCTCTTGGGCGCCTATTTCTCCCGCTCGGAGCCCTGGAGGTGTCTGAAAGGACCAATTCTTGGAAGGCCAGTTCCTGCTAAACCTTGGAGGCTGGACCTGCAAGAAATCCTTGACTGTCTGGACAGATTTTGCTTTCTCTTCCACCTTCTTCAGCACTTGCTGTGCAGGGAGCCAAACAAATTCAGCTTATCCATGGGAGCATCTAGGAGCTTTGATTTAACATGGTCTGGTAAGGACTGCTCTTTTAACCATGCATGTCTTCTGATCACTGTGCCAGTCATGGCTGATCTAAAGGAAGCCTCCAGTGCATCATAGCCGCATTTTAAAGAATGATTACTGACCTGCTGAATGTTATGTACCATTTCCTGAACAGATTTTTTGTCTAATGGTTCATCAGAGGACAGATTTTTAGTTAACTGATCTAACATAAATTCCTGATACTGAATCATGTGGAATTGACAGTTCAAGGCTCTAGCTGAAAGAGTAGCAGAAGTGTAAACTTTTTTACCCCATCTCTCTAAGGCCCTAGATTCCCTTTCAGAGGGGAGGGGGTTTTTGGCAGAGGTAGCTGCTACAGCCTTGGGTCCCTGGGAGATAGTTTCGGGATCTGCAAGAGGGGCCTTATACAAATGATAATGTGTGTCCGGAACCCTGTAGTATCTATCGGGCTTAGCAGGGGCCGGAGGAAGAGAATCAGGAGCAGTACAAGCATCATTAAATGCATCATCCACAACAGTAAGTACTGGAGGAATGGCTAAAGGCCTATGCTGTGGCAAATGCAGAAAGGTTCTAAGCCTTTTCCTAGAGTCTGAAAAATCCTGGCCCTGCCATTGAAATTGTTCCCTCATAGCATGCAAGGTTTCCCCAAAGGAAAATTCCTCAGGCGGAGAGGCAGAAGGAATGGACTCTTCTGCATCAGAGTCCTCATAAGGAGAAAAAGGGCCCTCTGGAAGGTTAGAATTATCTGATTCATCAGAGGAGTTATCTGTAGAAACTGGCTCAGGGGGCTCTGCTCTAGGCCTCTTCTCTGGAGGAGGGTGAGAGGCCCTGTCTGGGTGAGGTTGGGATCCCCAGATCAAAGAAATGAGATCCTCTGCAAGACTAAGCATTTGTGAACTAGAGCTAGGCCTGTGTGAGGGAGTCTTAGCAGGCACAGTTTTGGTAGATTTTGCTGCTTTAGCCCTGGCAAAGGCCTTAATCGACATAGATGCAGGTGGCCTAGCAGCTGCACGTGCAGGGGTAGAAATATCCAAGGGGATAGTATCAGATAAATCCTGTGAACCTGCAAGAGCGGGTGGTATTTCAGAAGCCGATTCCACCATGCTGGATGAGGCCTCGGTAGGAGGAACGCTTTCAGCCGAAGGAAGAACCGTGGACTCGGTTTCAGCCGAAACGGAGACACTAGCGGTTGGCTTAACCGTGGTTTCGGCCGAAACCGCGGACCGCGAGTGTCAGTCCTTTTCCTTGCGCTTTTTAGAAATTTGCGTAGTCGGAGTATCCGACGGCATAATGTAAGCAAAATCGGAGCCGAAAAACTCCTCAGCAAATTTCGACCGCGCCTAAGTGTCCGCCGGTTGAAAGAAGCACAGGCTAGACAAGCTGCTACGTCGTGGTCTGGGCCTAAGCAAGGTAAGCAGTAAGAGTGGAAATCTTTATGAGGTATTTGTTTCCCACAAGTTAAACAGTTATTCACTTTTTCTGACATCGGCTGAGGCAAGAAAGAGTCCCCAACGGGGTACTTAGTTTTTAGAAGTCTTCGGTACTTGTAGTAGTAATCTCTGGTTCTGACCGACCGGCACTTGCGAACAGCTTCTGCTTCGGGCGCCACGCGGCAAGAAAGACTGAGGAAAATGGCGTCGGCTGATGCCTTTATACCCGAAGAACTGCCGCTATGACGTCGGGTGAAGTGCGACACCAGCCGAGGCCAGACCCAGACTTTGGAATCCGGCCGACCGAAGGGCTGCCTGACGACAGGACAACCCATTTGTAAGGACTGCAGATGCATCCTTGAAGGACATCTACTCTCTTCCGGCCCCGAGAGCAGTCTCCTCGGCTCCAAGATAGGGATCGGGGTCAAAGCCGAAGCCATCGGATCCGAAAGGGAGGTGCTCTCCGACATAGGAAGCGCCGAAGAGGCACCCGCTCCCATGGATCCGATGTCCGGCCCACGGCCCCGAGAACTCGGATCCGAGATACTCGAGGGTATGATCGGCGTCGAGAAGGCTTGGGCCACCGGCGCCGACAAAACTCCGGCTCCGAAAGGGCCTGGATCCAAAAGACTCCAAAACCCGGATCCGGGTTGAAGAAGGAGAAATCGGGGCAAATATTGAAGCTGCACTCCCCCCCTGTGGGGGGGAGGCAAGAGCACCCCCATCTGCATTTGGGTCTGCAGAAACCGACGCATCATCCTGTCCATGTCAGCGTCGGAGAGAGACCTAGTAGATCTAGAGGAGGTCATAGAGGTGGGCCTGGAAGGCCGCCTCGACGACCTTGAGGGTGATAGAAGCTCCTTCTCTGGCTCCGGTGAGAAGGAAGGGGATCGGAGCAGAGAAGGAGAAGGTCCGGACACCCTCGGGGGCGATTTAGCAGTCTTCGATGGCGGAGCCGAGGGATGAGGCTCGGCTCTCCTCTTGTGTCGGTGCTTCTCCCTGTGCTTTTCCCTAGAAGGAGAAGACTGAACTTCCCTCGTACTCAAGGCAATAGTGGGAGGTTGAGTCCCAGCCTGAGTCGAGGGAGTCAGGGGTGTCGAAGCTACCTGGGCAGCCTGCACCTTAGAGGGAGAGGAGGAAGAGGCCTCCTCCGGGGGAAGCAATTCCGCCAGAATAAGCCTGTTCCTCCTGTCCCTCACAGCCCGGGGGTTGAAGGCTGCGCAAACCTGGCAGTTTGAAGACAAATGGGCAACCCCCAGGCATATAACGCACTGAGTGTGGCCATCAGCTGGGGAAAGCTTATGGCCACACCAAGTGCACTTAGAAAAAATAGCCTTATGGCCTTCTAACACACACACTCACACGCCCAAACATCTAGGGGAGGGTTAACTGAACAAAACGCAATCCCGAAAATAAAAAAGGGCAGAGAAACACTCTATCAACACACTCTTCTTTTAACTTTGTCAAAAATTTAAGAAAAATTTAAGAAAAATTCACTTCCCTGCTACTAAGCTCAGGAGCTCTTCTCAAGATGCTTGTGATCAAGCCGCGGCAAAAACTATCTGGGGTAGTGTGGTGGTGACAGAGGATTATGGGTAGAGGGGAGGAGCTAGGAGCTCGGATCTTGAAGCTTGGAAAGCTGCCAGTCGGATCCGAGGTCAGATCCGAGACCCACAGGTTGCAGAACAAATGAAGTAACTACTTCAGATTAAACGTTAACCACCTGCAAAAAGAAAATGCACTTAACTGAGCAAAGGTTCTAAAGCAGACAGAAGACCATAAAAATGATGACTGATAAAACTGGAATACTATTTTTTATGAGGGTTCTTAACAACAGACTCTAGTAAAAAAATCAGCATGAGGCAAGAGTTGGCTGCATGTAACATGATACTCAACTGCTGTAAACGGGGAGGGGGGCTTGACAGATAAGTACCACTAAAAGGGGTATCCCCTAAAAAAGTTACACTCAGAGGTAGATGTCAGCAAAAGGATATAGTCCACCACCAAAACGCTTTTACTAAAGATGATGCTGTTGGTACTACAAGAACATGCAGACTTTACTAAAAATGGCTACTGGATGGTTTGAAATAATAGATAAAATTTCAGTTCAGAAGGGTGGGCTGCAATTTAGCACTGCAGCATAAAATGATGATGACATTACATGGCCACCCAAAGAAATCACAAGACCATATTTAGTATTTCACAAAACATTTTGGTGTAAAAATAACTTTATGCAAATTATAGTCTTGCTATTCAATTAAAGAATTTTGAATATCTGTTGGAACACTTTCTGTTAGTATTAATGAGGAAACCATCTAAGCTATTATCCTTGAGAATATCAAAGCTTACTGCTTTATGTAGGATGAAGCACTGAAGATCTATATTCCTGCTATAAATGATTTAGGGGAAATAATAGCACACACCATCTACTACTGTTTGAACCTATAAAGTCTTATTCTTTATCTACTGTCCCAGTAGATGTAAAATACATACACACATACATAAATCTGCAAAGTAAATATTGTGCTATCAATTACGCAAACAAACATTTGAAAAGCAGATGTTATAGCTGTTTGTGCTGATCTTGCGCCGCATAAAAATCTGCCATACATATTAGAAACAGAGGTTTGAGAATCTGGTCCCAAAGAAACACTGTCAAAAACATCACATCACTTCCTGAATCCCATATCCCACATCTCCTAAAGTAATCCCTGAAATTTTGGAGAGAATCACTAAACCTTTTTTTTTTTCCAGGGGAAATCTTTCCATACCTCTATTTAGGAGACTTCAGCCCCCCACCCCCTCTACTTTTATACATTAACTCAATGGTTGCACAAAATGTAGGAAAAGAGAAAACACTCAGTAAGGGTGAGACACGGTTTGCACAACTGCGATCTTGCCGTAAAGCCAAAGGTATGCAAAACCATTCTGGGAGCAGGCACTTTCGGATGTGTCACTAAGAAGCCATCTTTCTGGGAGATTTACATTTGAGCATGTGTAGACTTCCTGAAAATTAAAATCATTAAGTCTTGTGGGTCTAATAGTTCAAAGTACTTCTGTGCTTCCTTCCCTTCAGACACTTCTTAAAGTGTTAAAACTGTAAAATGTAACAACTCAGACATCTTCTTATGTGGGGGGGTACCATGATCTGTATCATACAATGCAGGAAAGTGGATCTGGTCTGAGTAGGATGCAACATCCTCTGCCAGTTCAAAATCACAAAACTGTTTGGGGGGATTTCTTTTTTGTTTTACATTATTTCCAAGGAGGGGGCAAAGTAGGTTGTGAGAGTGGCAGGGTAACTCTCTGCAGAGCTTCCGAATACCTTTTTGAAAACCACCCATAATTTATCTGTAAAGGAGACAAAGTGGCATATGAATGACTGGTGTCCATAAATCAGGCGACAGGAGAGACAACAACAGTAGCAGGAAAAGGCTGAAAAGACAGACAGGGTACCCAATTTGGATGGAAAATCCACCGGAACTCTCAGAAAATCAGGAGCAGGTGATGGGTATGAAGGGGGGAGACTCTCTCAGCCTCTTGACCCCATTATCTGTTCCTAAAGGGGTTACAACAGGTTGGGAAACACCCTGGGCAGAAGTTTAAGCTGGAGATAGATACATACGGACCTCACCAGTCCTTGGTCAGTTGGGTCTGACAGGCAACAGCCTCTTCCCTCACAAACTGTTTCACAAACACCCTCCTCAGTCTGTTCTTCTTAATGTGCAAGTGAATCCTACAAAATTGCTTAAATTTCTTCATGTGATTCAAAAATTGAATGAGTTTCTCCCAGGCAGGAATTGGAGCAGATATCTCATCTCATTTTCTACTTTCTATAAAGTCTTTTTACCTATGTTTTGCAATATTTAAAGCTGCTTTTACCTTGATCTTTCTTGAGACAAAAGAAATATATTATGCAAATTATAGCCGGGGGAATCTGTCTTTCATATTCACACCTGCTAACTTTTCTGGGGATATCATTATCAACTGGAGGGAAAAAGAGTTACTTTTTAGCAAAAGCAAAGTACAGTTGTGTACACTTACCATAAATGTAGATGTTAGAGTGTATTCACTGTTTCAGTCATTACATTTGGGCAATCCTGCTGGCAGGTTGCCCTCAGTCGGCCTGAATTCCAAAGTCCTGTGTCGGCTGTCATCGCCCCTTCCCTGACATCAGGTCATCAGGGGTATAAAAGAAGCAGCCAATGCCATTTTCTTTAGTTTTTCTTGCCCCAGATGTCAGGTACCTCCTAATAGGGTAGCCAAAATTTATATCTATATATAAAATTACAAGTAGCAATATAAACTTTACCTTCATCCACAAGCAAATACACCACACAGGTTGTATAAATCAGAGAAGGAAAGATAGGTTCCATCAGAAGAAAAGGGGGAATGGCGGGTGGGTAACCTGGACTGCAACAGTGAATACACTCGAACATCTACATTTATGGTAAGTTTACACAACTGTACTATGTTCTTCGTGTTTCACTGTTGCAGTCATTACATTTGGGTAGATTCCCAAAGCTATGGTTGTGAGGCTGGAGCTAAACAGCATTAGGAGCGGCTATGAGACCCTGCAAAACTGCAGTGGCAAAGCCTGCCCTGGATTTAGAGTAGAGTGTCAGATGATAGTGCTTTGTAAAGGTGTGCACTGAACTCCAAGTAGCTGCTTCTAAAATGTCCTTGGTTGGTACTCCCCTGAGAAAGGCTGCTGAAGTGGCTGCAGCTCTGGTGGAATGTGGCCTAATGCCCTTAGGCACTGGCTTGCCATGGTATAAGTAGCAGAAACGAATGCAGTGGCCTATCCACTTTGAAATAGTCTGCTTTGAGATAGCCTTTCCTTGTGATCCTGCAGCATATGCCACTAGTAATTGCTCTGTCTTTCTGAAAACTTCGATTCTGTCCAAGTAGAATCTAAGCTGTCCGTGTACGTCCAAAGAATGTAGAATTCTTTCCCCTTTGTTCTGTGGATTTGGATAGAAAGTTGGCAGATAAATGGTTTGATTAAGAGCCACACTGGACACCACTTTAGACATAAATGTTGGGTTTGTCCTCAGGGAGACCCTGTCCGGATAAAAAATGATAAAAGGTTCCACAGCCATGAGTGCCTGTAGCTCTGAAACTCGTCTTGCAGAAGTTATTGCTAGGAGCAGAGCTATTTTCCAAGATAAAAACTTTATATCCGCAGTAGCAGCTGGCTCAAAAGGAGGCAGGGTGAGTTTTTCCAAGATGTAGTTGAGGTCCCATGCAGGCATTGGTGATCTCCTTGGAGGCCTTAAATTTTTGGTTCCTCTGAGGTACTGTTTTAATAAGGGATGAGAAAAGATTGGTGGCTCTGCATTGTAATGGGCTGAAATGGCAGAGGCATGAATTTTAATAGATGAGAAAGATAGGCCTTTGTCCAGCATCTCAGTTAAGTATTGTAAAATCTGAGGAATATTTGGTGCAGTTGTATCTGTTCCTTGTGCCTGGTTCCAAGCATATAATCTCTTCCATTTTCCAGCATAAGATTTTCTAGTACTAGGCCTTCTGGCTTCCAAAATGACATCCATCACAGCTTTGCTGAGAGGTGTGTTTTGTATGACTACATTATTCGCCATGCTGCCAGGTTTAAAGTTCTGAGCTGGCTGTGCAGGATCTGATTGTTTTGCTGGGATAGTAGATGCGGTACTTGAGGTAAGGTCCACGCTGGGCATTGAGACAAGCTCCTTAATATTGGGTTCCAGTGCTGGCGGGGCCTGTCTGGTGCAATCAGAATCATCTTTGGCTTCTCCAGTCTGACCTTTAGGAGTACAATGGGGAGGACAGGCAGTGGGGGAAAGGCATATACTGATAGGTTTTTCCAGCTGAAGGATAGGGCGTCCACTTTCCATGCCTGTCTGTGATAAATCCTTGTGCAGAATCTCTTTAGTTGGTAGTTGTGAGGGGAGGCAAATAGATCTATATCCGGGCATCCCCATTTCCTTGTTATCATGTTGAAGACTTGTGGATCCAGCTGCCACTCGTGAGGATCCATGAGGTTTCTGCTTAGTTCGTCTGCCAGAGTATTTTTCCTTCCTGGCAGGAATTGTGCCTGCAGATGTACTTGGTAAGCGAATGTTGTGCCCCACAAAGTCATTGCTAGTCTGCAAAGGGGTAAGAATGTGTGCCCCCCTGCTTGTTTATATACCACATGACCGTGGTGTTGTCTGTCTTTATCAGTAGTTGTCCTGGATGAAGTAGGTCCTTGAAGGCTGTCAGGGCATTTTGAACAGCTAGCATCTCTTTTTGATTGATATGTAGATGCATTTGGTTTGAGGTCCATGTTCCCTGAATGCATCTTCCTGCCATGTGGGCCCCCAGGCATAATCTGATGCATCCGTTGTTAGTGTCTGCCTGGCTGGGGGTAATGTGAATGGCTGTCCCTTGTTTTGGTGACAAGCCTTTGCCCACCATCAAAACTCCTGTTGCAGGCAGGGAATGAGAGTAATTATGGTTTCCAGGCTGTGGCAATGTTGAGTCCAAACACTTTTTAGATACCACTGAAGTTTCCTCATATGCAGTCTTGCATATGGAATTAATAGGACGCAGGATGCCATGAAGCCCAAAGCCTGCAGAATTTTTCTTGCAGATAACTGTATCTTCGCTGCTAACATGTTGAAATAGGTAGTCAGTTGCCTTTGTTTGTCTGGCGTGAGATAAGCCATCTGGGCAGTGGTATTTAAGCTTGCACCCAGGAATATTATCTCTTGAGAGGGTACTAGTTTTGATTTCTTTTTGATGACTGTGTACCCTAGGCATGTTAGAAGATTTTCACAAATGCCAGATGCTGTAAAAGGATGTCCTTGTTCTCTGCTTGAATTAGTCGTCCAAGTAAGGGTATATTTGTATTCCTCTTTGTCTGCAGAATGCAATTACTGATGCCAAGCACATTGTAAAGACCCTGGGTGCAGTAGATAAGCCAGAGGACAGTGCAGAGAATTGGTAATGCATTGAGCCAGCCTTGAATCTGAGGTATCTTCTGCATATTTGTCTGATTGGGACATGCAGGTATGCCTCTTTTAGGTCTAAAGTTACAAGCCAAGCGTTCTTGCCCAGTATGGGCAGAAGCTGCTGCAAAGTCAACATTTTGAATTCAGGTATATCCAGGTATGTGTTCAGAATCGATAGGTCCAGTATTGGCCTCCAGGCCTTGTCCTTTCTGGGCACTAAGAACAGTCTTGAGTAAAATCCTTGCCCCCACTCTTGCTCTGGCACTTGTTGAATGGCCCTCATGTCCATGAGGGATGAGACTTGTTTTTGTGCCTCTGCCCATTGATTTTTTTTGGCAGATCTGGCCAGCCGTTTGCCTTTGGCAAGGTATGGAAATGGAACTTGTAGCCTTGTGACATGATATTTAGAACCCACTTGTCCTGGGTTATAATGTGCCAATTTTGAGAAAAGACCTGTATGAACCTTGCGCCTGGGATCTGCCTCTAGGGTGTCTGGGTCTGCCCCTTTGAGGTCTGTCTGACACAGGAAAGGACCAATTCTTTGTTGGCCGGTGTCTACTAAACCTAGGTGGCTGTACTTGTAAGAAATCTTTGACTGTTTGCATAGATTTAGCCTTGTCCTCCATTTTCTTTAACACCTCTTCTGCCTTAACACCAAACAAAGTATCATGCTGTAAAGGTGAATCTAATAAATGAACTTTAACATGATCAGGCAGATTTTGTTCATTTAAGCAAGCATGTCTTTTAATTACAGAACCTGTTACTGCGGCCCTGCAGGAGGCCTCTAAAGAATCAAAGCCACATTGCAAAGTATGCTTTCCAACTTATCCTGCATTTCCTTGTTTTCTGCACATTCAGAGTTTAACAACATTTTCTGTTTAAGCAATGACATGACATGTTGCTGATATTTGAGCATATGAAAAGTACAGTTTTGTACCTACCATAAATGTAGATGTTCGAAGATCCACATTGCTGCAGTCCTTACACACTTGGGTAGTCCGCTGTCCTCGGTCGGCCCGAATATCAAAGTATTAGGCTGACGTCGGTCAAGGCGCTTAAGACTGACATCAGGACGTCAGGGTACAAATGCGCATGACCGACGTCATATCCTCAGTCTTTTCTTGCCCCAGATGTCAGAAGACCCTAAAAAGAAAGGTCAAAACCAAAAAACAGCAAAAAACAACCAACCACCCTGCACTAATCATATGTACAATATATACAATATCCACAATATTTACAACCCAAACCACACAACCGCCTCTAACTACAGAGGGGAGGGAGGGAGGGTTGGACTGCAGCAATGTGGATCTTCTAACATCTACATTTATGGTAGGTACAAAACTGTACTATGTTCTTCATCTTACATTGCTGCAGTCCTTACACTTGGGTAGAATCCCAAAGCAGAGGTAAGGGAGGATGGCAAAACTATAAAGCAGTAGGAGCTGCCAACATGCCCTGTAAAATTGCAGTGGCAAAACCAGCCCTAGATTTAGAGTAAAGTGGAAGGTGGTAAAGCTTAGAGAAAGTATGCACTGAACTCCAAGTAGCTGCCTCCAAAATATCTTTAGTTGCCACCCCCCTTAAAAAGGCTGTAGAAGTGGCAGTAGCCCTAGTGGAATGAGGCCTAATCCCAGCTGGAATCTCCTTACCATGATGGGAATAACAGAAAGCAATACAAAACCCAATCCACTTAGAAATAGTTTGTTTTGACACAGGCTTGCCCTGAGAACCCAAAGCAAAAGAAACAAATAACTGCTGAGACTGCCTGAACCCTTTAGTTCTGCTCAAATAATATCTCAACTGCTGTGTATATCCAAAGTGTGCAAAATCTTTTCCCCTTTATTTTGGGGGTTTGCATAAAAAGTAGGCAAATGAATAGTTTGGTTTAAAGCCACACTAGAAACCACTTTAGGCATAAAGGAAGGATTAGTACGCAAAGATACCCTATCCTTATGGAAAATTAAGAAAGGCTCAACCGCCATAAGGGCCTGTAATTCAGAAACCCTTCTCGTAGAGGTAATGGCCAAAAAAAAGCAGTCTTCCATGATAAATATTTCAACTCGGCAGTAGCTGCAGGCTCAAAAGGTTGTAGAGTGAGTTTCTCCAACACAAAATTGAGATCCCAAGCAGGAGTAGGAGCTCAACGTGGGGGTCTTATATTCTTTGCCCCTCTAAGGAATTGCTTAAACAAAGGATGAGAAAACAATGGTGGGTCACAGTCATAGTGAGCAGAAATTGCTGCACCATGAACCTTAATAGAAGAGAAGGACAAACCTTTGTCCAGTAACTCAGTAAGATATTGAAGAGCCACACTTAAATTAGGCTTAGAAACATCAAATCCCTTTGCTGTACTCCAAAATAAAAATCTCTTCCATTTATCTGCGTACACTTTCCTTGTACTAGGCCTTCTGGCCTCCAAAATAACATTCAAAACTTGCTGTGGAAGCTGAGACCCTCCAGGGTTTAAAACAGAATATGCCAGGCTGTTAGGTGAAGAGAGTGAAGTTTGACATTGAGTAAATGACTGTTCTCCTGAGACAGCAGGTGTGGAATCAAGGCAAAGGCCATGGAGGCTCCTGCCAGACTTCTCAGTAATGGGTACCAGTGCTGTCGAGGCCAATCTGGAGCTATTAAAATCATCTTTGGCTTGTCCTGTCTGACCTTCAGGAGTACCTTTGGGAGGAGAGGCAGAGGTGGAAAGGCATACACATGAAGATTGCTCCAATTGAATGAAAGAGCATCCACTTTCCAAGCTGTGGGATGAAACCTATTTGTGCAAAACTTTGCCAGGTGGTAGTTTAGTGGAGAAGCTTAACAGATCTATGTCTGGAGTTCCCCATAACACTGTCAATTTCTGAAATACATGAGGATCCAATTTCCACTCGTGGGGATCCATAATTTGTCTGCTCAACACATCTGCTAAGGAGTTCTGTGCTCCCGGCAGAAACCTTGCTTGAAGATTTAGCTGTAAACTGAGAGCAGTCTCCCACAAAATCATTGCTTGTCTGCATAGAGGATAAGAATGTGTTCCCCCTTGCTTGTTGATGTACCACATGACAGTTGTGTTGTCTGTTAGAACCAACACCTGCCCTGGAAGAAGTAAATCCTTGAAAGCTATTAATGCAAATTGGACTGCTAACATCTCCTTCAAGTTGATATGTAGATGTTGAAGTCTGGCAGGCCACGGTCTTGTACCCACTTTCCATTTAGATGAGCTCCCAAGCTTTGTCTGAGGCATCTGTCGTTAGAATCTGACTCGCCTCTGGCCGGGTCACAGAGAGTCCCTTGTTTAGGTGACATTCCTGAGCCCACCACAAAAATTCCTTTTGAATGCAAGGTATTATCTGAATGACAGTGTCCATATCTTGGCAGTGCTGTGTCCATACATTTTTGAGATACCATTGTAGCTTCCTCATATGCAGTTTGGCATTGGGAAGCACCAGAATACAAGATGCCATGAACCCCAAGGCTTGAAGGACTGTCCTTGCAGTCAGCCTGGACTGATGAGACAATTGATGGAAGTAAAGAGAAAGATTCTTTTGTTTGTCCGGGGTCAAAAAGGCCATCTGGGATGCTGTATTCAGTCTCACACCCAGAAAGCACATGTCCTGAGAGGGTACTAGACTGGACTTTATTTCGTTCACAGAATACCCCAGGCACCTTAGCACTGCTATCACATATTGTAAATGAAGAAGAAGTTCGTCCTTTCCTTGGGCCAGAATCAGGCAATCGTCCAAATAAGGATAGATCTGTATTCCTCTTAGCCTGAAGAAAGCTATCACTGGAGCCAGAACCTTCGTGAACACTCTGGGCGCAGTAGATAAGCCAAAGGGCAATGCAGAGAACTGATAATGAGAAGTCCCAGCCCGAAAACGCAGATACTTCCTGCAACTTAGCCTGATAGGAACATGAAGGTAAGCCTCCTTGATATCCAGAGTCACCATCCAGTGGTCTTTGCCCAGCAGAGGTAAAAGCTGTTGTAACGTCAACATTTTGAACTTGGGAATGTCCAGATAAGTGTTGAGGATAGATAAATCCAAAATTGGTCTCCACGTGTTCCCCTTCTTTGGTACTAGGAACAGGCGAGAATAAAATCCTAGGCCCACTTCTGGCAGAGGGACCAGTTGTATGGCCCCTATTTGGAGCAGCAGAGAAATTTGTTTGTGAGCCTCTAGTCTTTGCTGAGGAGGAACGTCCGGCATGCCTTTGAAAGGAGGCAAGGTATGGAAATAAAACCTGTAACCTTGGTGTATGATATCCAATACCCATCTGTCTTGGGTAATCAAACTCCAATTTTCCTTGAAGAGTGCCAACCTTCCTCCCAAAGGTGCTGCCAGGCAAGAAGGATCTGGCAGCTGAAAGGTCATTGGGCCTGTTTACGAAAGGACTGGCCCCTGCCCTCACCCGAAGATTGTGCAGGTGAACTCCCTGTTCTAGGTCTGAAGGAGCTCTGAGCTCTGCCTCTACCACGTCTAGATCTACCCCTAGACTGTGAATCATAAGAGGGGTACGTCCACCCCTTAGCAGGCCAATTCCTACTAAACTTTGGAGGCTGAACTTGCAAAAAATCTTTAACAGCCTGCATAGACTTAGCCTTGTCTTCCATTTTCTTCAAGACTGACTCCACAGGTGAACCAAACAACACATCAGACTGTAAAGGAGCATCCAAAATCCTTGTCTTAACATGGTCAGATAAATTCTGATCCCTCAGCCAGGCGTGCCTGCGAAGAACTGACCCAGTGGCAGCCACCCTAGACGAGGCCTGTACAGCATCAAAACCACATTGTAAAGAATGCTTACCCACCTGTTCAGAGACATGTACCAAATCTTGTAATTCTTTACACTCAATGCCTTCCGCCAGAGCATCTACCTTAGACTTCAATTGAGAAAGAAGATAGTTTTGATATTTCAACATGTGAAACTGGCAATTCAAAGCCCTCATAGCTAAGGTGGAAGAAGTATAGACTTTCTTTCCCCATCTATCCAAAGCTCTGGCCTCTTTATCTGGAGGAACCGGATTTTTTATAACAGAGGCCTTGACACCCTTAGGTCCCTGACTAACAGTTTCTGGGTCCGCCCTAGGACTCTTATAAAGATATTTATGAGCCTCAGGCACCCTATAATACCTATCCGGTTTAACAGGAGCAGGAGGAAAAGAATCAGGATTAAGTGAAGCCTCTGCAAACACATCTTCCACAACATCCAGAACAGGTGGTATAGCCAAAGGCCTATGCTGGGGTAAAAGCAAAAATTCCCTAAGCCTTTTCCTAGAATCAGAGAAGTCCTGACCTTCCCACTTAAAATGTTCCCTCATGGAATGCAGAGTCTCTGAAAAAGAAAAATCCTCTGGAGGAGAAGCAGAAGGAGTCGAATCATCTGCATCAGAATCAGAATAAGGAGAGTACTCCTGCAAGTCTTCAGTCAAGACTCTGAAACATCTGAAGCCTGCTCAAAACTCCCTAACTCTGGATCCACCCTAGGCCTCTTATCAGGAGGGGGCAAAGAACCTCTAATCAAAGTAATTAAATCTTCTGCCATTTTAAGCATGTGCTTCTTGGGCACAGATCCTGTTGAACTAGGAGTGACACCAACAGAAGCTAAACCTGGCCTGCCTCTGGGAGAAGCCTTGGAAACAGAAGGAGAGGGCCTAACCACCCTAGGAAGGGAGGGGAGTACAGTAACCTGAGAAGCCCCTTCAGCCTGACCTGCCTCCTGAGAGGCCACATCCTGCAATATCAAAGTCTCCCCCTGGGACTCCAGAGAACCTTCGGCGGAACCACCGGTTCCACTGACGCCTCTAAAGAACCGGCGTCCGGTACGGACGACTCTTCTTGCCTGGGTTTAGCTGCTTTGTCTTTGTGCTTCTTCGAAGAAGCGGGCGTCGGAGCATCCGACGGCATATTATAATTGCACCGCTTCCCGAAGACCAACCTGGCACAATCTAACCTTCGCTTAATAGTGCGCTTATTGAACCTAGCACAAAAGCGACACCCAACAACGTCGTGCTCAGGCCCCAAACAAGGAATACACAAAGTATGATAATCCCTATGCGGTATCTGCTTCCCACAAGAAATACAGTTATTCACTTTTTCTGACATCCGGTAAACCACTGAGGCAAGAAAAAACTAAAATATTCCCCAACGGGGTACTTAGCCAACTTTGACTCAGTCTGAATTCGAAAATTTCAGAACGCCGAACGGCACTTGCAACGCTGCTTCTGCATCGGACCATGCGGCAAAAAAGACTGAGGATATGACGTCGGTCATGCGCATTTGTACCCTGATGTCCTGATGTCAGTCTTAAGCGCCTTGACCGACGTCAGCCTAATACTTTGATATTCGGGCCGACCGAGGACAGCGGACTACCGAAGTGTAAGGACTGCAGCAATGTGAGATGAAGAACATCTGACAGTTTAAGGCCCTTATAGCTAAAGTAGCAGATGTGTAAACCTTTTCCCCCCATCTGTCCAGTCCCTAGAATCCCTGTCAGAAGGGGTAGGGATTTTTGCAGCGGAAGCCTCAACTCCCTTGGGACCCTGAGAAATAGTCTCTGGGTCAGCAGCAGGGTTTTTACAAAGGAATGTATGTGAGTCAGGAACCCTGTAATATCTGTCAGGCTTAACAGGAGCTGGAGGTAAGGAGTCAGGGGTAAGGCTAGACTCCGAAAACACATCATCTACAATGTCTAACACAGGGGGAATGGCAAGTGGCTTGTGCTGAGGTAGTAACAGGAAATCCCTGAGCCTCTCTTTAGATTCTGAAAAATCTTGGCTCTCCCAGTGGAAATGCTCCCTCATGGTATGTAAGGTTTCCCCAAAGGAATAGTCCTCAGGAGGAGAAGCTGAAGCTGAAGGTATGGATTCTTCAGCATCGGAATCCTCATAGGGAGGAAAAGAATATTCCTGATCAGAAGAGGAATCAGAAGAAATGGAAACCTGATCTGAAGATTCATAGTTAGTCTCTTGCCTAGGCTTATCAGGAGGGGGATGGGAACCCCTGATCAAGGTAATCAAGTCTTCGGCCATTTTGACCATCTGTTTTTTGGGCGTGGAGGCCTGTCCACGTAGCTCTTGAGTTTGCTTCTTTGTCTTTGAAGGAGCTTTAGTCTTTGCCTTTGAAGTCGATTTAATGTATAGATGTTTGGGTCTGAATACACCCTCAGAAGCCGGTGCCTGCTCAGCGGCTCCGGACCCATCTGAAGGATTAGCGTCCGAGGCTTCAATACCGTGAGTTTCCAGCGGCATGGCCGACTCCACGTGGGAGTCGGTAGTGGCCTGCGACTCTAAAGTAGTGGTCATCAGGAGCTACGAAAGCGCCTGACTGAGAACCGGCGACTGGCTTAGGAGAAGCTTCGTCGTCGGTTTTGGGCCTCGGGTGTCTTTTTCTTTGCATTTTTTTGTGAACTCCGGTAGTCGGATGGCTTTCCGACGACATTTCTGGATAATTAAACCTGTGTCCAAAGTAGTTCAAAGCGAAATCATACCGACGCTTAATATTGCGTTGGTTGAATCTAGCACAAAACCGACAACCCAGAAAGTTATGATCGGGGCCTAGGCAAGGAATACAGTAAGAATGAAAGTCCTTATGAGGTATTTGCTTCTAAAAAGAAATACAATTATTATTTTTTTCTGACATAGGTTCTGGAGCAAGAAAAAAGTTTCCCCAATGGGGTACTTAGCTTTATAGAAGACTTTGGATCTGAAATTCGAACTTGAAAATCTCAGGAGTTGGCCGACTGGCACTTGCGAACTGCTTCTGCTTCGGGCACTGTGCGGCAAGAAAGACTAAAGAAAATGGCGTCAGCTGCTTCTTTTATACCCCTGACGACCTGACGTCAGGGAAGGGGCAACGACAGCCAACGCAGGACCCAGGATTTTGGAATTCAGGCCGACTGAGGGCAACCTGCCAGCAGGATTACCCAAATGTAATGACTGCAACAGTGAAACACGAAGAACATCAGCGTATTAACAATACTAAAGATGGTAGAGTTGGCTATGTGGCATAGAGGAATGAAGCCCTCACTGCAGGCCAGTTGACACAGGTTTGACTAATTGCCCAAGCATCAAAGGTGTCAGTTCTGGAGGGAAAAGAATGAATCCCTGCTTACTTGCCTGCCTTTACGGGAATGGGAGAGAGGGGCTGTGAGCTCTAAGGAGAGAGTAGGTTCCAAGTTCTCTGTGGGACTGAATGGGGTCACTATATCATGCTTGCTCATGCAAAGGACTTGGACCTGGCTAGATGGTGATGTCACTATCTAGCCATGGACACTCACCTGCTGATCATCTCCTCACATTTGTGAGGACATTCCAAGCACATAATGGGGAGTAAAATTAAGAAAAATTTTAATGAAATCAGACGAATGAAAGCTGCTCATCTGTTCCACTTCCCTGATGATGCAGTGGAGATTAGCACCTTTGCTGAGAATGTCTGCACGAATCAGTGAATAAACAAATAAATGCTATACACTTATCAAAAAGCAAATGTCAAAATAATGTACTTATCAAGGGTGTAGCTGGACATACTCTTTCTATTCTACCAAGTACATTCTTCAGGGCATCACTTAGAAACTCCTTTTCATGTCTACAGCTGCCTAAATTTCCGCCTCCAACAGCAGGTACATAATTTGCTTAGACACAACTGCTAAATAAAAAAAACAATACATTTTAATAGTTTTAGAGGGAACAGCTGAACATTTATTAAGTGTCTGGGAAGGCAACATTCTGGAGGCCATCTATTTTTAAATGTCTAATGGGTTGGTAGGCAGCAAAAAGAACCGAGGGATACAAAATGGAATTCTCTGGTTACTCCCCTGGAACTTATTGCTCTTGAAACTTGACTGGGAGTGACCAACAAACCTTAACAAGACAGATGACTGTTTCCTCTTGTAGTACAAAAACAAATACGGTGCAGGTTACTCTCTCATTTACAGCAAAGTATTCAGTTGATATTCTCAGAATGGGAGGGTAACCTGTGCTTAACTGTTCTTGAATTTAGTCCAGAATTCTAACATCTGTTTGCAACTACACCCGTTTATTATAAACAGACTACAGTTAACAACTCTCATGACAATGTCAAACATTAATCAAGAGTACAACATACTGCTCTTTCCATACAGAGGCAGTGCTGCAAACAAATTCAAAATACGGTGGGAGGAAAGGGATGCAGGAAATCTAAACAGAAGTAGAAATCTGGCAGCAGTTGGCTGGCTATCTTACCATTCATACTAATGCTGGTGAACTTTAAAATTTACTACATGACTTTCAGCAGTGTCCACTGTCGTAAGTAATACACTAGTGGGTAGTAATTTTACAGGCTACAAACTATACTCTTCAATAAGCAATACTCATCAACAGGCACTGACATGCCAAATCTGAAATATGACACGGGCAGTGGAACAAATGCCATTAAAATATTTAACAGCATTTGCAACTAAATTCACTGTACAGATTATAATTACCTTTTGACAATGAGTGATTCTCCTACAGTGAGTGAACTGTGGCCATCTAAGTGTAATAAGGTACGCAGCAAGGGAGCTCTAGCTACCAATAACTATACAGTTGGATTCCTGAAACTATAAACCAAAATATTAAGTAGCTCTTTGGTCAAGATTTCTTCCTCAGATCTACAAGGTTCAGGGTTCAGTCCTGACTTCTGGTCATACTTTCTCTGGAGTTTGCATGTTTTCCTTAAGTCCAACATTTTTCCTTATATAGAATTTTCTTTTCAAACTTCAAAATATATGCTGCATTTACTCTTGTGGCCCAGATCATGTCTGAGAAGAACCAGTTCTCAACTCTTTTTAACAAATAAATAAAGAAGAAAAAATAAATTAAAAATATCCACAACATGGTACAGTATTTGTGAAATTAATAAAATACATGTGTTCATTGGCATCAACCCTTTCGTATACTTATCTACTTAAATACAGCTAAAAACATTAGCAAGACACTATCAAAGTTAACCTTTAGCTATTACATTATCATTTACCTATATATCAATATTTTTCCTAAAAAGATGAACTAGACATCATGCTTTTAGTACAAATAAATGAAAACATTTATCATACGCACCTTGCATGTCAAGCACACTGTGATTAACATTCAGCTTATTAACATCAGCACTGTACATGGCTTCCAAAGATGTCTTCAGAATTGCTAAAAGCAGCTTTTCGTCCTGCAGAAGAATTAGTCTTTTGTCTGGAGTAACATTAACATCCACACACTCTGAAAAGAATACAGATAGCTGTATAAAGACCTAGCAGTTCTGCTGCAGTGTTCTCTTATAAACAACCTTTAATGCGGAGGAAAATTCTGAACCCTAGGAGTGTTACATTACAAATAAATACATCAGTTTTATTATCTTACATGTTCTCCTGTCACAGAATTCCAAGACACATGCTTGTGTAACTCTCTGGAGATAGATGAACCACAGAAATAAATCTTGCTGGGAGATAAAGAATCCTGGGCAATCCTGGCCACACATGTTCCTATCTAAAGCACTTAAGCAGACAATGCTTGAAGACAACTGGGATTGTGGGATAGGCACCTTAATCTTCTCCTGGAATGCAAGCCTAGCAACTACCTACGAACCTTAACCAACATGTAGAAACAAGAAACAGTAATCATCAGAATTATCAAAAATAACATATCTTCTTACCACATCAGTTGACCCATGAAGAGATCCCCCTCCTCTGTGGATTTAACAATGGTTTCATCCCTACTTTTTTACAATTTTTTTTCTGAAGTGTAAGCACTCAGGATTGGAAGGGAGAGTGGCACCCTACATTAGCAAAAGCTATGACATCATGCCTAACTTGAGAGATGACCAGTTCATTACCATCACAGATAGAACATTCTCTGCAAATTGAGAATCACTCATAAAAACCTGACACCTAAACTGTTTACAAGTGGCATATAAACATCTCCTTCCTTCACAGGAAACTCCAAGAACAGCTGCTAGGTAGAAGAACCATCCAATCACATGGTGAAAGGGTGCTATAGAATGGGAGGGTATTTCTGACCCTGCAAGGAGGGCCCTCATAGATAAAGTCATATGGTACAAAGTCATCTGATATGGGAACCTTCTTTGTTGGTTCTATGACTGGGGTAAACCCCAAGTAGAAAAATCGCCATGGTAGAACAAGACAGACATCAGCTAAGAGATAAAACTCAGAAAGCTTAGCCATGAAGGTTTGTAATGTCAACAAATAGAAGCTCAGTTCATTGAGTCTCTAGGGTCATGTGCCAAGCAATAAATACTGGTAAAGATCTGAAGAACTGATGGTCAAGTGACCGATATAAAAAAGTCTACAAAAAAGACATTTGTGTAGAAAGCATTGAAAGCAGCAATCTCTCTCTCTGGTGGAGTAGCCTTTCACAGTACCATTATACACAAAGAGAGGAGTTGTTTAATAGCAAAAGATAATGCAATCAGCAATACAACTGGAAAATATTTGTTTGATGATTGCCATCTCTTCCATCTGTAGAGCAAGGAAAACAAAGAGCTGTTGAAAATGGAACACCATTCCATTTTCTAAACCCGTGCCAATTTTAGGTAAAACCTAAGCTGGCAATGCATATTTGTGGCACACTTTCCCCTTGTTTCTGTCACTAAAAAAGAAAAATAAGAGACAGAGGGACTGGCACAAAAGCAATTCTTATACTTCCTTTGGATGAAAATGTGGAATAGTCCTATGAAACATCTCATTCTTGTGAAATACCGTTTTTTTTTCTTTTTTCTTTAATAAACATTGTGGTCTGCAGTTCCAGGATCATGATTACCATGAATCGTGTATTCCAAGAAAAAAAATCAATACCAATGAACCAGAGGGCTTGAAAAAGAAACAGACAAGCCTCTCAGTTGTGAGATTTAGATCACCAATTAGAAAGCAATTCTTCAAAGGTAGGTGGAGAGGCAGAATGTCCCTGAGAATCTGACTGAACAGCAGAAGTTGTGCCACAATCCAATGGTCTACAATGTCTGGATGGGCAGAAATTACTCCAACCTAAGCATGGAATAAGAGGGAAACACAGGCATCTGAGGTAGGTCTGAACTGCTTGCAGATTAAGTGACTTGAGTATATGAAAGTGTTGTGTATGAAGAACTTCTTCCACTTAGCAAAATACATCTGTCAAGTGGAAGGGTTTCCTGGTAGGTTCAATCACTTCTGACACCAGAGCTGGGAGACTTGAAATGGACTTCAGGGCCTAAGGTAAGAGGTAGGCTCTCAGGAAGAAATGGTTGTCAATTAATTTATGCAAGACTCCCTGGTAGAAATGACAGGTTTCCTGTATCAACAGAGACATGGCAGTTTAAAAACACCTCCTTCACAGGCAGTGGGGACAGAGTGTAGAATGGTCAGCTTTGAGCTTTCTTCTCAGAATTTTGCAATAACACCTGGAATTAGGAGTGAAAAGAGGTGCACAGGACTCCCTCTGGTCAAGAGATGCCTAATGTGCCTAATGCGGTACCCCCATTTGTACTGCTGCACTAAGAATAGAACTGCATTATTCCATATGACATGTAGGTTGTCACCTAGTGCCTCTTGTTTCCAGGAGGTCTGCGCCAAACATGTCTCCTTAATCTGTTGCTCCTGCAGAGGACTACAACCGTAACTTGGAGTGTCCAGAAGCACATTCTGATCATCTAGGAAGTGAACTGCTAAACAACAGATGTACCTATGGCCCACTGCTAGACATGCACAACCTATGGACTGGTTGTCAGACTGAATCATAAAAGGTCAGAGAAGTAACCTTCCATCAAGAGAACTGTGCATACCTTCAGACAGTTGGATGTGCAGGCCCCTGTTCATTTAGGCCAATGTTCTCTGCATCATGCAAGCACCAAAGAGAATTCCTAATTCTTGTTAGCGAAGCACTTGCCTTCAGCAACTTTTACAAAGCTCAGATGAAGGTATGTACACTCCAAGCCTGGCAGAAGGGGTCTGTCAACAGGAGATATGTGAAATGTGGTCACTCGGCTGCCAACAGCATCTCCCAGCTTACTGCAATACTGATATGTTCTGACCTACAAGTGGCACAGTGATAAACATCAAGCGAGAAGGGTCAGAGCTTGGAAAGTCTGCTGCATCCTCACTCAGACAGCCAAGTTCATATCCTCCCAAGATCCTTACCCTAAGCAGGAGCAGTGACAATGGAGCATGTCCAGCTCGAAGTCAAAGGCGGCAATCATCTGAAATGGGATCAGAGTTAACTTCTTCCAGTTTACAGCTACCCCAAGCACTGCAACCATGGAAGTGTCAACCCCAGAGATGTCACTAAGGAGACAATAGATAGGACCATCAGAAAACAGTAATTCAGTTAAGAGAACATACAGAGCGCTCCTGCAAATCTTCAGTCAGAATTGGCAATGCCCTACGTGATCACACTGCATAAAGAGGAAAGTCCAAATGGTAATACTTTGTAATTAAAGTGGTACCCACCCACAGTGAACAGAAAAAATATCTCAACTTATTTATACATACGTGAGTGAGCTGGCCTTCCTTATAGACTTTTCAACCAACGGGGACAAGGAGAAATGCATCATATATAAAAGGTTTAGTGTAGCTCATCATCCATCATGTTTTTGAGAGGTGGGAGGAAAATGGAGAACGTACAAAACTCCTCAAAAACTGTGACCAGAGGTCAAGACTTATCTTGGATACAGACACTGTGAGGCAGGACCCTTTAGATAACAGTTACCATCTGAATCTGATGTACCAGATATGTCTAAAGGTGATAGAATTCCAGGACAAGGATTAAGCCTTCTGTCTTGTTTGGAACGAGAAACTAAAATGCTAAGATATGGCCAACTACAACAGTGTTGAGAATTCACTGGTATCCTGTGATGGCAACCCAAGCTAATGTAAACTCAAAGAACTGATCACCACACAGGCAGCCCTAGATGAAAGCAAAGACTGAGGCTGATGGGCCAGTGGGATCATCTTCTTTGACAACTCAGCTGGCATCAACACAGGGAGCATGACAAGATGAGACATGATGGCCTTTTACAGTTTGCAGAAAAACTCTTCCATTTCAGGGAGCACCTTGACTTTGGTGATGAGGAACAGGGGATCATACATAGTTATTAGAGATCAACAGTGGTGAAGGCCTGTTTCTTCTTCAAGAGATCATCCACCAGGTCCTTTGAAGGCTGAATAAAGCTTCCCACTTAAACTGATAAAGTGAACTGCATGAGCTCCTCACATGAAGGAGGATGGCCAAAGACAGGCCATCCCACATGGGCACAACTTATAGTCAGTACAGCTAACACTATGGTGTGGCATACAGTAGACAAAATGGATCCTGCAAGTAATCTCGAACACCTTTCTCCTGAAGCTTAATAGAGGAAAGGTTTCAATTACAGCTGATTAGAATCTGGCCAGGTGAGACAAAAAACAGAGGAAGCTAAGCTCAGAGAATGTTCTTTTACCCAGCAAGACTAAGGCTTTAGACTTTTCATCTGGTGGCAAAATGCTGTGGGTCCCCTGGTCTTGTGCAAGTGAAGGGCATATTCATTCATAGTTTAATTTAAAAGTAAAGGTTGAGAGCAACAGGGTGGATTGAGCAGCAATGGGATGTCATTTAGTCCCTTCGGAGAATGGTGCTCAGTCCTGGGAACTAAGTGAATAAATCTGGAGATGTTTTTAATTCTGATTTGGAGAGTGACTGGGAGCTTTCATTGATGGTGGTTAACTCTTGGATAACTTGTGGTGTGCTCCAAACAGCACCCAATCTATTTTTTTGATATTAATGGTTAAAGTCATCAAATATGTGCTACATACATGTATGTGTGAAATGTTTCTAAGGTTGTTTTTGTAATGAGGAGTACTGACAATATCTGTGCAGGACAATACTGTTAAGTATACAGTTGCACACTGTGTGGGGGTTTGTGGGCTAATGACATTAAGGAATAAGTACTGCCACTAATATTAATCCTTGTGGAATGTTAGCAGTAAAGGCTCCCACCAGAGTAGTCACCTCCTCTTCCTCATCATCAAACCCACTCTCTTTTCCCATTTTCTACATGAGGTCAGGGTGTTGCATCAACTGTTATCTCTCTCAGTTAAATGCCACTCTCCTACCTTCATCAATAGTCATGCCTGACTGCTATAGGTCTTCTCTCATACAATCCCTCCCTCTCTTTGCTGGATGCCCCTGTTTCTACTTGCCTTATCGCTGTCTCTCCCAAATTTTCTTCACCAGATTATCTACTATTCTGCATATGTGCCCGAAACACCATAATTTGTTCTCTCTGACTTTTTCTGTAAATGGAGCTACTCTGGATTCTACTCCATCATCATCATTTCGTTGTCTGTCCTACAGTATGCATCCTACCAACAGTCTCATGCACTTCAGTTCCATCACTGTTAGCGCCCTTAATTGCCCTGCCTTCACTGCCCTGGTTTCTGCACCATAAAGTAGTACTATTCACATCACTGTTTTATACACCTTACTTTTCAGTTTCTTTTGCATTCTTCTGTCACACACTATCCCTGATATTCACTGGAAATTGGCTGCAGCCCTTTCGATCCTAGCACTGACCTCCTCATTCAAACTTCCCTACTCCTCAGTCACAATCCTAGACACCCGATGCTTTTAACCTGTTCTACTACTTTACCTTCTATCTCAATTTTCAGCTTCTTCTGATTTCCTCATTTGCTGCCATGGCAACTGTCTTGTCTGTTTCATTCCACATGCATTCAGTTTTGCATTCCATTCCTCTATGAGTTGCTGGAGGTCATGCTTGTTGTTCCAGGTCATTTGCATACAGCAGCATTGTTGATCTGTCCCTCAGACTTGTCTTCTAATGTAGTCCATTACCACTATAAATAGCAATGGGCTTAGAGATAAATTCTAATGCACACTCACTCCCACTGGGAACCCCTCTGTAAGACCAACTACTGTTCAAAACTGGGTCCTTGTAGATAGCCAGTACTAAATCTACCAATGTTTCTAGGACTTCAAATCCATTGCAAGACTACCTAGATTATCTTACTTTGTACCCAATCATATGCTTTCTCCAAGAATAGGAAAGCAGAGTTGGACTCTCATCTCCTGCTGCTTCTATACAAACATTCTCACTGCAAACATTGGGTCGGTTGTGCTGCATCCTGATCTGAATCAAAACTGCTCATCTCCCATCTTACTTTCTACAACTCTGCATACCTCTGCATACCTGTTTATCAATCCCCCTCTGCAGCACTTGTATGATATGTGACATCAGTCTGATACCTCTGTACTGCCAAACTGCTGTGATAGTACCCTTTGTTCTTGTGCACTGCATCCACAGTCTTCTGGGATATGCCTTTCCTTTCTATACCATGATCAGTATTCTCAGGAGCCATTTTTTTCTCCTAATTCAGGTAACATCTTGATCATATCTGCTGTGATGTCATCTGAATTTGCTACTTTCCTGGACTTCATTTCCTTATGCTGTAAGTTCTTTTCAAGGGTGGATGATTCATCCTCTTTCACTGCAGGCTGTGCATGAGGCAGCACAGCTTCTATGGGATTTTCTTCATTCAGAAGCTCTGGAAGTACTCTTTCCACCTACTTTTGATGTCTTGTGCATAGTGTGCAGACTGTTGCTTGGTATCTTCTTTATTATTCTGTCTTTGGCTTGCAACCTGATAAGAGTTTCTTCGTGTCATCTGCTGGGTCGCATTTCAAAAGCTGGCAGAATTTCTCTAATGCTTTGTTCTTTGCTATTGTGACTGCTCTCTTAGCATCTTTGTTAGCTGAACAGTATTCCTTCTTAGCCTGATCCACTTTTCTATCTCCCATTTCTTCCTGCCCTCCTCCTTTCTTTTGATAACTTCCAGAACTTCTGCATTTCACAATCAGCTTTCCTTATATTCCTTATTTCCTGACCTAGATCAACTGCTTATCTGTTCTATAACCTTCTCACATGCTGTTTTGAGACGCTGACATTCTTTCTTGACTCCACTCATTTCCTTTTCTCCTGAAGTTCTAGAGCCAGACTACTTTCTTGAACTCCTGTGCTTTCCCTCCAGTTAACTTCCAGTTCTTCACCCTAATCTCTGTTGCCCTTGGAGCCTTTTACAACTGCTACTTGCAGCCAAAAGTCATATATGCTGGGGTCCCACAGCGTCACTGAGGATGCCATTGCAATCTCTGATTCTAACTCAATGCTCTTTCCTTACTAGGAGGATGTCTATCAGAGTTGCATGTTGACCACTCTTGTATATGTGATCTTGTGAATGGTTTTCTCAGTGAATCACATTTGCCACCAAGAAGCCATTTGTCAGACAGAAGTCTAGAAAGGCCCCTCTTTCTTTTCTGCTGATGTTCTACACATATGGACCTAGGCAGTCCTCATAGCCTGTTTTGTCTGTCCTGATATTACACTCCGGTCCTGTCGCTATCAACACCAATTCATTTTTGTCCTGCTTTATGTAGTGCATCCTGCAACTACTACCTAAATGCATTATTTTCTTTGCCACCACAACCCTGCTGTGAAGCATAGGCTGAGATTATTACTACAGCCCTGTCTTTATACTTAAGTCTGACTGCCATGAATTTGTCACTAACTTTGATGACATCACTCACAGTCTTCAAACGACTCACAATTTTCACACCATTTTCGTTTGTCCTCTACCCTTGAAAAGTAGACTTTGCATTCCAAGCCAAATGACTTTCCTGCACTGCCCTACCATCTTGCCTCTTGGTTACAGAGAATGTCCAGTCTACTACTTATGATTATATCATCCTCTTCAATGCTACAGTTTGTCAGTGACCCTACAAATGATGTGGTCAAAAATGTACTGTGCAAAATCAAATCCACCTGCAGCATGTGTCCAGATTTAATTCCAAATCGACTGGTTCAGTACATCAGGGATGCTTTGGTTAAACCCCTTCAACATTTTTCATACAAGTTTAAGAGACTATCAGACACCTAAGGACCAGAAAAGATCAAGGGAAAACATTCCTGAGCACAGTGGAACCAAAGGAAGCCCTGCCCCTGGAGGTCCTGTCCACTTTGTAATGAGTGATAAACGTGTGAGGTATCCAAGGGCAAACGAGCTGCATGAGCTAATGACGTAGAAACAGCCCTGGTAGAATGGGCTTTGACGTTAGTCGGTAATGGCTGATTAGTGGAGGAATAAATGAATTTAATGCAGTCAGAAAGCCACTTGGATAATGTGATTTTTGATACTGCAGAACCTTTCTTATTCTCTGCGTAAGAGACAAAGAGTTGATCCTATTGTCTGAAGTCTTTCGTTCTATCCAGGTAGAATCTTAATTGTCTATGTACATCAAGCTTGTGTAACATATATTCTAGTCTGTTGGTATGGTGTCTGAAGAAAGTTGGAAGCTCAATGGACTGATTTAAGTTAGTTTCTGAACAGACCTTTGGGAGAAAGGTAGAGTTTGTCCTGAGAGACACCCTATCAGGGTGAAAAATCAAATATGGGGGCTTGGAGGTTAAGGCTTGAAGTTCGGAGACCCTACGTGCAGATGTAATGGCTACCAGAAATATAGTTTTCCAAGACAGAAACTTTAAGTGACAGGATGAGGCGGGTTCGAAGGGGGCGAGCATCAATTGGGATAAAACAAGATTCAAATTCCAGGGAGAGACGGGGTATCTGATAGGTGGTCCGAGATGGTGGGTCCCTTTCAAAAAGGCCTTACATAGTCTATAGGACATGATGTTAGACCCGTTAAACCCTACATGAAAATTGGAAATAGCAGCCAATTGAACTCTAATGGTGGCAGCAGCTGCGCCATCATGGAACAAGGAAGACAAGAACTCTAAGATGGTATGAATAGGCGCCACATAAGCGTCAATGTCATGATGAGAAGCCCAGTGAACAAATCATTTCCATTTGCTATTATATAACTTCCTGGTAGACAGTTTATGAGAGGAAACTATAATATGCTGGACCGCGGGAGACAAATCTTGAGACCTGGCTAATATGGGAATTGGAGCAGCCAAGCTGTCAGTTTTAGGGAGATGAGGGAGGGATGAAGAACTCCCGATGAATGAGTCAGAAGATCTGGCACTAGGTCCAGGATCCATGGTTCTTCCACTCGATACTTCTGCAGGAAGGGGAACCAAATATGACGAGGCCAAGACGGGGCTATCAAAATCACAGTCCTTCCCAGACTTTTGGCTTTCTGTATAAATTTGGGGATTAGGGGAATTGGCAGGAAGGCATATAGGAGGCCCGGGGGCCAATCGTGTATGAGCGCGTCCCTCGGGTTGCTCCCTGGTGGGGGATAAAGGGCAAAGTAGCTGCTGTATTTGGCATTCATTGGAGATGCAAATAGATCGCAGCAAGGTTGGCCCCATCTGCGGAAAATCTTGTCCGCCACCTGTTGTTTGAGGGACTACTCATGAGGCAACAGCATGGCCCTGCTCAGCTTGTCCGCTATCACGTTGTATAACCCCGGGATGTACGTTGCTATTAGCGTCTGGTGAATACAGCCCATTGCCAAATTCTTAGGGCCTCTCAGCATAAGGGATACGATCTGGTTCCCCCTTGCTTGTTGATGTACCAGACTACCGACATGTTGTCTGTCTGAATAGCAATTGTTCCTGGAGGAAGACAGTCGTGAAAGTGTTGCACCGCCAGGAGCACCGCTCTCAGCTCCAGGACATTTATATGCAAATGTGATTCCATGCTTGACCAACTACCTTGGACAGTCTTTCCCTGAAATAGCCCCCCACCCTATCAGGGATGCATCCGTGGTCACTGTAGCTGTGGGTTGGGGAAGAACAAGGGGACGTCACACTACTAATTGGTCGCTGTTCAACCACCAGTTGAGATCCTTCTTGCAAAGATTTGTTAACAGAATCTCGTGTGACATGGGCAGTCGTTGGTAAGACCATTGTGCGAAGAGTAGCCACTGGAGTATCCGCATGTGCATGCGCCCTAACAGGACTATCAGTGTGGCTGCCATTGTGCCTAATAACTGCAGTAACTGGGACGCAGGAGCTTTGTTCTGGGTCAAAAGACTGGACAACGGACTTTTTAGAGATACGATTCTTGCTTGAGGCAACCTGATCCTTGAATTGACTGTGTCTAGCTCTGCTCCTATAAAGGTAATACGCTGCGAGGGCGATAACGCAGATTTTTCGAAGTTTAAAGTTATGCCCAACTGGGAACAAAGGTTGATAGTGTAGTCTCTTGTTTGGATTAGTTGATGCCTGGAGGTGGCGGTGAGGAGCCAGTCGTCCAGATATGGAAACACCCGGAATCCTAAAAGTCTCAGGTGAGCCATGACCACGGCCATACATTTGGTGAACACTCTGGGGGCTGTGGTGAGACCAAAGGGCAGGGCTCTGAATTGGTAATGACTGGCCCCTAGCCGGAAACGCAGGTGATCTCTGGATGATCTGTCCATTTTGATGTGGTAGTAAGCATCCTTGAGATCTATAGAGCACATCCAATCGCCCGTTTCTAAGAAAGGAAGAATCGATTGAAGCGTGACCATCTGGAACTTTTCCTTCTTGACTAAGGTGTTGAGTTTGCTGAGGTCTAGTATGGGCCTCCAGTCCCGTTTTCTTTGGAACTAAAAAGAACCTTGAGTAAGTTCCGGATCCTATCTGGCCCGCCGGGACTGGCTGGATGACTCTTTTGTCTAACAGGTTTTGGATTTCTATGGCTGCTAGCTTTCTCAGACTGGGTGGAACGTCTGGAATCCTTGTACACCATGGGGGGGAGTTTTGTAAAGGGAATGTAGTAGCCTCTGGCAATGATGCTTTTTACCCAAGAATCCGTTGTAATGTTTAGCCAGGCGTTTGGGTATAATGCCAAGCGACCCCCGACTGCCTCCAGAGAAGGACAGCCAGGCTTCCTTTCAGGAACGCTGATGGGGCTTACCAGAGAACTGCTCCCCGTCGCCCTGGTTTTGCGGACCGCCTCTGCCGTTTGGTCGGCATCTTCCGTTTTTACCCCCTCCTCTGCCCCTAGAGGGGGTGTCCATAGGTGTGTTTTGGAAAGCTCCTTGGGGTTTTCGGAACCACATTTTTCCACTTCGTTGCCCTTTGGGGTACGGTCTAGTTGGAGTGGAAAAACAGACTCCTACAGCAGACAGAGTCTTTCCTTCTTGTTCACACCTAGTAAGCGTCTCCTTAACTTTAGGCCCGAACAAGGTGGAACCATCGAATGGGGTATTGATGAAGGAAGATTTGAAGGCTTCTGCAAAGGAGCAAAGGCGCATCCAGGACGGTCTCCGAACAGCTATCTCTGAGCCTGCCGCCCTACTCGATCCATCGGCAGCATAAGAAATGAGTCGCATGGATGAGTTTACTATAGAATTGAGGGTTTTGAGTTGTGCAGTCACCTTCTCAGAAACTGCATCAGCTGTGTTACCCTGTAGAGTATCTCCCAGCTCTTTAAGGAGATCTCGTTGAAGGCGGGTAAAATGGGTCAGGTAGTTGAGCGATCTCATGGAAAATGCCGCAGAACTAAATATGCGTTTCCCATACCTGTCCATTGTCCTAGAATCCCTATTATGAGGATGGACAGAAGAAGAGGTTTCCGACATTTCTTTCTTGGTGGCTGCCGCCACCACCATGGCATCAACCGGGACTCCCTTGGTAAGAAAGGCCTTGTCAGTAGGGGAAGTAATAAACTTGTTGGGCCTCCGAGGGACCGGTTCCACTGAATCAGGGGACTCCCACGCCCTTCGAGCAACCAGATCCATCAGTTCATCGAAGGGCGGGGTAACCCAGGAGGTGGATGGTTGAGACCCAAAGGCTTTCAGGAGTACCGACTCATCCTCAACAGAGGCAAAGGACTGCCAATCACCCCTCTGTCTTAAGATCTCTAATATGTCTGCAAACGAGACATCCTCTGAGGGGGATCGTGGGGACCCTTCTGATTCCTCCAAGTCGGTATCCAATGTCAGGGATTCCAGTGGGGAATCCAAGTGGCTTCTCTTACACAGTCTCTTCCTAGGTACTTCATTGGTGGGAGCATCCGGTGAAGTCCCTGTGGGGATACCTGAGGCCCTGGATCTCGACGCTTGGTAGGTACCTGTGGGGAAGAGGTATAACGAGGCCCTTTAGGAGAAGGGGAACAAAGCTCCGAGGAGGTAGTGGTCTTAGCAGACATGACCTTCCTCATGCCATCGAAGGCACCAGAATCCCGGTCCGAGAAGCCTGTCGGCTCCGAAGAGGCCGGCAGCTCTCCACCGAGCCGAGACCCCCTGCTCCAATCCAGAGGACGGAGCCGAAGCCACCTGCGCCGAATCCCCGAGGGGAAGGGTCAGAACCGAAGTATTGGTCAGACTCTCCACCCCGGAGCCAGCAAGGGACTGTCGGCCCAGAGACTCCACGGTCGGAACAGAGGAGATCAAGGTTGATGGAGCCAAGGGAGGTGGATCAAACCTCGGCTCCGAGGGCTCTACCAACATCGGTTCTGTCCGCCCTGGTTCCGTGAGCTTGATTGGCTTCGGAGGAGAAAAAAATTAGGGCTGGAATTTCAGGCTTTGAAGCAGAGTGGCTCGAAGCGGACAGCATTTTGGCCAGGGCTGGGTTCTCTAACAGCATCTTAACCACTCGGTCCAGGTCCACATCAGAAAGCCTCGAAGAATGTGTCGAGGGATGGGTCGAAGGAGCCGAAGATGGTACCGATTGAAGAATTGGAGACTGAGGAGTCTCCAATATCGGATCCACAACTGGGCTCCGAGGTAAAGGATCGATACACAGCTCTGAGGGCTGTGGAGCCAATGAATGAACCATACCAGAGGAGCTTGGAGCCGATAACTTGTGCTCCGAGGACCCCTTGGACGACTTCGACCCCTTCAAAGCCTTGGAGGAAAGGTCGGCCTTGTCCAACGTAGCCTAAAATTCAGGCTTCAGGAGTCCCCTATCTACCAGCTTCCTGCGCCTTTCCAAAAGAACCCTGGCACTAAAGGAGTGGCAGATAGAGCACACCTCCTGCAAATGAACAGAACTCAAACAGTACACGCAGGTGGAGTGTTTGTCTGTAACAGACATTTTTTGACCACACTCACACCTTTTAAATCCTGACTTTTGTTTTTCTGACATCTTAAATAATATAAATTCAGGTCCCTGAATCTCAATATTAAGCCAAAGAAATAACACACCAGTTATCCAAGTATCTAAATTTTAACTACTATAGTTATTAACTATGAACTAAGCCTCTACAGGATATATGTGTGTGTATATATATATATATATATATATATATATATATATCTAAGGTTAAAGGTGACAGAAGAAAGACGTGCACACACATACAAGAGCTGACAGAGCCCTGTCACACCCAAACAGATAAGAGAGGCCTAGAAAAACCTTAAAGAGAAAACACTTCAAAAATTTAACTAGACCTAAATGAACTAACTAAACCCTAACACTGTAGAAAAATCACATCTATTTTAACCATATAAGATAAAATTATCCACAAAAATTCTTTATAAAAATAGAAAAATAAGTCACTGGCCCGAGCTACCTCCGACGAGCTGTAGATCCGTTGCAGCTGCAAACTATATCTGGGGATTTGCAGTAGAGCATCATGGGATATACACTAGGTCTCGAGCTTGTCAGAGTCTGAGCTTGAAAAGCGGCCGACTCGGAGCCAATCCCGTGTAAGAACAAAACGGCGAGATAGAACAACTTCACATTACCCATTTAGAAGAGAAATATGTTGGACACAATTTGTAGCAGTCACCAGTTTAGTCTAAAATCAGTGTCAGGAACATATTTTGAAACCTGTAGAAAGGCACCGGAAACCAGCTGGTCCACTCAACAGAAGTTTAATCCAAAATGCACACGAACACAGTGGTTTAAAAGCACAAAGCACATCAAGCACATAAATGTTGTAAAAACAGTTCCCCTTACGGTTTCATCTTACAAACTTCATCAGATAGGCATGTACTGTCCCAAAGGCCATGTTAAATACATTTTCAAATGGAAATTAACCAAGAAGAAGCATTGATCAATTAAACAATTAACAATGAAGGTTCAATTTAAATGAATTAAAATACAGAATGTATGAGAAGAAAGAAATAAAAACTGTAACATGAAATCAGTCTTAAAACTTTTGTAATGTAAAATGCATCAAGTATGGTGTATTGTGTAAATTGTCCACATAAAATACTCATGTTATAAAACAAATATTTTATAAATTTTTTTTTTATAAAAAACATAAAACCATGTAAAAAATGGTAAAATAAGATAGTATGAAATTGCATCATCTATTGGAAGAAGCAAGAATGATTACATAAATAAACTGACTATATAAATATTTATATAAATGTTGTTCTATAAATAATTTAATGTAATAATTGTCATTATACTGTTGTGGTTTATAATTTAGCAGACCTGAGTTTCAGAACTGGCTTTAAAAGATACCATGTCATTTAACCCTGGATGGTTACTGGCATCCAACACCAATTGCCAGTATAACTCCCTGTATTCAAGCCGAGTCTCCAAGGGTCCTCCCCTGGGGTCAGTGGGTACAACTTCTATCAAAGTATTTAAACTCAGGATTTGCACATACTTGTGTGAGTGTTTGAGCAGGGCATTGTTACCATTTTTATTTCTTATATCGTACCCATGCTCATATTACTTTGTTTTAACTTTCTCTCTGTCTTACCCACTTGAGTGGACCAGCTGGTTCCCGGTGCCTTTCTACAGATTATTAGTAACTTTTGGGCATTTTCAACCACTTTTATACATTTATTAAACATATTTTGAAAAGCGCTTGTTGCAGCTGTTACAGAACAAATGTGCACTTTATACCTGGGCACCACACAAAACAGGTTACTTAATTTCATAGGTAGTGATTACGCAAACAGCCCCAGAAGACTATTGAGGAGCCTAGCATAATTTTTCCTCAATTGCCCAGCCCACTGTTTGGTTAAGTGATCTGCTCAGGGTCACACAGTAGGCAAATACAGGCTGAAGCAATCAAACCCTGGAAAATTACTTTCTCTTCTTTCGGCTTTTTCCCCGGTTAGGGGTCGCCACAGCAGATCACTTGTCTGCTTATGACTGGCAGTGGAGTTTTACTGTGTCGAGTTGCCAGACCGGTGCCCAACCTTCCACAGAAGGCACACACGCACGTATTCACACCTATGGCCAATTTAGAGAGTCCAATCCACCTACAGCATGTCTTTGGGATGTGGGAGGAAACCGGAGCACATGGAGGAAACCAATGCAACCACAGGGAGGACATGCAGACTCTGCACAGAAGTCACCCCAGCCGAGGATCTAACCAGAAAACCTTTTACTGTAAGGCGGCAATGCTAACTGCTGCACCACTGCAGCTGCCCCAAACCCTGGAAAACTGAAGGCCTTAATTCACAAGTCTTGGTAAATTCTATTAGCCATTCAGCCTAGCACATAACTGAATAAACAAAACAGGAATTTATATAGACTTAAGCAAAGCTTTTGATTTCAAACATTCAGGTTTACCTGACAGTTTAAAGGTAAGGTGAGTTAACATCTTAATATTAACTAGGTTTCAAACTGGCTATTTAATATGGAGCAGTGTCTGAATATCTCAGTTTACCACTGTGGATGAAATCACCTAACACAAATGTTCTGCATGGATCTATTCTGTTAATAGACAGGAAAACTCAAACACAGGAGATTAAAGACTGCTCATTGTATAAAATTGTGCAAATACTGTAAGACTGGAATCTCTGACACTGGAATTAAAGGTCACACATTGAACACATTTTTTCATTTATTGATATGATTAATAAAACTCAAACTAATGCACTGCAGTAGTCTATGCTAAGAACATGGTTAATCTTACACAGTCTTGCTAACAATGCTGCACTCACTGGTGTTAATTTTTATTTTTCACTTTGTTAACCAGGTCAAAAATAGGGAGGCACAATAACGAAAACAATAACTGAGCAAAGTAGACAGAATGATAATAATAAACTGAACAATTAAAGACAACATTTACTGTACATTTAATATACAGTAATAATGTAAAATCCAGTATCTAGGCATATATTTAAAATTTTCAGATTATAATAGCTAACCGATTAAATTCCCAATCACAGTAAAACAAAGATAACAAAATGGTTTGGTTACATTATGGAACTATAAGCTCAAGGTCCCCTGACAAGCATTCAATTCTGTCTTCCCAGCCTCAATATAGGATTATTTCCAGAGGGGTGGGGGTGGGTAAGAGCCTTATGGACCATTCCTTCCCAGTGGTCAACATTTGAGTAGACCCATCATTTCTGTACTTGTGACATGGATTACGTAATTAAACCCTAGCATCTAAGGCATTGGTGAAAAATGGGATGGTGCAATGTATATGCATGCCTTCATGTGTATGTAATCAGTACCCCCACCTGGCGGCAATACCTCTCTTAAATCCCACTGAGAATTTCATCCTTGGAAAGTGTGCTCAGGCACATGACACCATCCTCTATCCCAAAAGAGGTGAGTAAGTCAGCCACCTCATTCCTCTACTCCCTCACACTAGCTCCAACAGGTGCTTGGGGTAACAGTTGAACTTGGGTCATTATAGTCATGATGTTATCCCTATATACCAAGGGACCTGACACACACACACACACACACACACACACACACACACACACACACACACACACACACACACACACACACACACACACAAAATTACTTAGAAGGTGTATAGACAGTTCTGATTTACATAATACACTGACAAATACACTGCAGTGGTCCATGGTAAGAGCATGGTTAAAACCATAATTCTGCTAAAAATGCTTTACTTGTTGTTGATGAAGTAAAATTTTTGAGATTTGAAGATTACAGTAGATAAAAGTTTAAATTCCAAATTACACTAAAAGTAAAGCTTAACACAGTAGCTGGGTTACTTTATAAACTTAAAAGTTCGAGAGATACTGGAGTATGTGTTAACTTATAAAAAGTCTAGTGAGACCAGTGGATTCCTGCGCTTGCATAACAGGTGGATGAAAACTGACCTACTGATCTCACCAACAACAAGCATGGTATCGTAACTTGCTGTATCCAAAGTGGGAAATGAATTCAAGACACATCTCAAGGACAGCTACACAGATTATTGAGTTTTGACATAGCTGGAAGCAGCCTGCTGAACCACACTGAGCAGCCTCCAGGCAACGGAGTAAACAAACAAGTGGAACACATGAAAGTAGAGAACAGCAAAATGCATTTCCCAGCCCCTCCCAAAAAAGGAACAACAGAAGACCAACCTTGGGAGCAATGCAGCAGGAAAAGCAGTAAAGCAGCACAGTATGTACCAGGATGACTTTATGAACAATATAACCAAATAACCTCAACAAAGAAGTAAAAAAAAAGTAGTAATGAACTAAATAGCACCATAGCCTCACAGAGCAGTAAAGGAAAAGCAGTACCACAATCTAGAGAATCATACTGCCACAGAAAGTACTGGGAGTATGAAGGTTAAATGCTGGAAGACATGCTGAGGACATGCTGCCACCATTCTCAGCTGTGACAGGCTAGAACTCCTATGACAACTGCACATCAGTACACCCTGACCCCTGCAATGCAGACTGACACCCAGGCTGAACCAGAACAGAGACAGGGTATTGACACTGCTGGACAGCTCCTCCCAAATCATGCAAAAGGGGATGGCAGGGACAGATGAAGTACAAACCATGCTATGCACATGGACCATGAAGTGGAACACTAAACTAATACAGCACAGGGTATGTTAGATAGATAAACACACAGACACAGACAATGTCACTTCTCAGCACTATTCCCTGAAAAGTGGCCATTTCATTGTGAGATTTGAGGGCATGGATAAAGGTTATACATTTAACAATGGCTGTCAACCCAAAGAACCTGTGCAGTTACAACCTGCACCTGGGAGATGGCACCTTCCCAATATAAATGTGCAAGCAGTTATTCACCTTACAGGAAAGGACTGGGGTAAAGAGAAATTTCAGAACCACCCTGTTGGTGTACTATTTGAAGCTGTGTAAAAACAAACACTCCAACATTAAACATGGCAGGGTCTCCTCAAATTAGCAGAGGAGAAGGGTGATGAGTTCAACCTACAACACATCCTGACCAGCTCTGACAGGGCAGCTATCCAGGCAGTGCAGAGAAACATACCTTAATCTGTTTATTCTATTTAGGACAGATTACCTGGCAGAGGATCTAGCCTTTCATTCATTCTGATGAAGATGTTGTTGACCCCCCCCCCAACAAAGCTGAAAAGACTGCGGAAGGAAAATGCAAGGCACCTCTGGAAAGTGTCTGCTTTGATGGATCATGATCTCCTAAGAACCCCTAAGCTATTCAGAGGGGTGGCACCATTGCTTCTGGGTCCTTCTTAGCCATCCTATGTCCTCACTGAATCAACTACTGTCCACTCAGGGGGAGCAGAACATCACAGGAGGAAATGAAGAGGTACTGCGATATAAGGAGAGGCTGCCAATGAAGAGACAGGGACACCAGCTAAAGTAACATCACCTTCAGAAGGTCTGCGGCAGTAGCTACTGTGCAACTTTATTTTTCTCTGCACCACAATATACCACTGCAGCTTGTAGTCTGTATCATAAACTGATATACATATGCAGAGTAAAGTATATCACAGTCACCACTGACATGGCAGTAGATGCCAATATGCCCCCCCTCCTCGATACTGTATTCTACCCATGTATCAGCAATTATCATTGCAACATTTAGGAGCATTATATTAGTCACTGAATGTGAAGCCACACGGATATAGACTTAAATTCACTCTCCAGCTGTTGCAGTCACTCTTCTGGACTCACAGCCATGATGTTTAGCAAGTTGTTAGGTGAATATATCCCTGGACTCCAAGAACAATATCTGGATACAACAGTTACTTCTGTTTAAACTATTAACAGTTTTCACCTGCTTCCCAGTTAGACCAATTCAGGGTCACTGGGCAGCCAGAGCCTAACCTGGCATGCAGTGGACACAAGGCAGAGAAAATAATCCTGCATTAAATGCCATTTTATTACAAGTCACGCACACATACTGGCTCACATTCAAGATGTATCCCTATGGGCAATATGGAGGTCAGCCAATTTACATATGGCATGTCCTTGGGATGTGACAGAAAACAAGCACCCTTCAAAACCCACTTGAACAGGAGAACAAGACACCCCAAAGGAGAACTAAACTGGGGAAATAAGTGCTGTGAGGCAGCAGTTCTAACCACTGCACCATGCAAGTTAACACGAAAGAGCAGATATACAGATGAAGAAAATACACAGCTTAATGAAACATGATTACTGCTTCATATTAAACATCTGAGCTTACAAACAAGTATCGTTACTTGTAGTTAGTGAAGTGCTCCAAAAGAACTTAGGACATTGTCAGGAAAAGATATGCTAATAAAAACATTCACATGCATCACAGCACAGAATGTACAGTTAAGGTCAGCAAAACGGTTGCAAAGGATAGCTACATTACTCAGTTAATACACAGACTAGCCATCATATAATCATCTGTAAACCTAGATGGTTTTAAAATACAAATAACTAAACTGGTGATAAGATCACTGACCTTTCACTTCGGCAGAGTGAACCCGGTGAGTGCTAACCCAGTGTTCTTCCCTGATTAGGACCAAACAGCACAAGTAGGCCTGGGGAAAGACCTAGAAGACAAAGACTGGACTCCTGATGGGATGAGTTAGTGGGGAGCTCCCCATGACCAGCGTGGGTGGACTAAAGGCTGAGTGAAGTAGATGGGGCAAGGTATTATGAACACTTTTGGATTCCACCTTTTCAAGGGTGGGAACTGGGTGCAAACCCTTCCCAGGTGTCAATTATTCCAGAGAAATGAAGAAAGGAAGGGGATCCTAGAGCCCCTCTCTAAATAAAAGGCAACCTGGCCCCTGAGAAAGCTGGAGCCTGCCAACAACATTGACTTACTTGTGGGAGAACTAGGCCTCAGATGAGTTTCTAAGTGAAGTCTAAGCCAACAAAACTGTGACTCATCCACTGGGCATCATGAGGGGTCTTCCCACCAGTTGTGGAGAAACCATTTCTTCTGCATTCAAAAATTATCCTGAAAGCAGAAAATATCAAAAGGCAAGTTAGTGCAGGAAGTCTTTCTGACTGTAGGAAGCATCAGTATTCCACGTGAGTGACCAGCAAAGAATGACAGTTGGTGGGAGGGATTCATATACTTGCATAACTGATGAGTGACACCAAGGCATGATTCATCATATTCTTGCATCTGTCCTTGGGTGAGAGAACTTCGGTTAAAAATAATACTGCTGACTGCTGGACAGAATAAACACTAAACAAAAACTATAGGTCAGCCACCACAGGAAAAAAAAACGAAAAAAAAAGTGAATAAAAGGAGAAAATCTTTTTTATTAAATGGTTAGATGATTTTCTCCTTTTATTCCATTTTTTTTTCATTTTTTGCTGTGGTGGCTGGCCTACGTTTTTTGTTTAGTGTTTGCTCTTTTGTGGTGGGTCCGCCTTTAACAGTGAGGCTTTTGGTTTTTGTTTTTTTTTGCTGGACAGAGTAAACAGAACCAACCATAAGACTTATCAAGGAGGGTCTTCCAAGTTAGATCACACTGCTAGTTTAGGTGATTTTAACATTTAGTTGTCCCATGTCATCCAGTTACTCCCAGAAACTGTCTTTTTCACTAGCTTTCCATTAACCCAAATAAACTCCTCACATTAATCCTAACATGTACATGCTTATATACTTTGGCTGATTTTCCTGAATCTGATCAGTGCATCTATTCATCATCTCATCTGAGTATACAACTATGTATTCTGAACCTTGAGTTACTTCAAAAAAAGTGTTTCTGATCGAAAACCCACAGAGCTAGATTTTTAAGGCCTCTTTGCTCAAAACTAGTCTTAGAAACAAATTATCAAAGTAGCTATAGGGCTTGAAAACACCTTAAATATTAAATACACTAGCTAGTCTATTTATTCATACTCAAATACCCATGTTATCAAGTTCAGGGTCGCAGAAGAGCTACAGCCTATTCTAGCACCTAGTGAATACAAGGCAGAGAAACTCATCCTGGAAGGAAGCTATTTTTCACAGAGCATAAATCATTAGTACCATCACACACAGTATGTAATCCTAAGGGCAATTATGGAGAATCACAAACTCACCAATGCATTTTTTGGGATGTAAAAACCTGAAGAGACAATGGAAAAACATGTACACTTTCCACAAAGACAGCACAAGAATCGAACTGGAGAGATGGGCAGTAAGGCTGCAATGCTAACCACTAGTACAATGCAGGCTACTTAGTGAAAGGTCATGATCTTAAAGAAAAACAATGTACTCGCCATAACATTCCATCGGAGTAGTTGTACTTCATTTGTCTTCAACCTGTGGGTTACAGATCCAACTTGGATCCGAGCCGGCAATTTCACAAGCATCTGCTCCGATCTCCAAGCCCCTCCCACTACCTATAATACACCACAACCACCTTCTTTCCATCAGATCAAGTTTGTCACCACATAAAACCAGGAACCCGATCCAGCAAACCTTATTTCACCAACTTACTCAACTAGAGCCGCAAAGACGCATTCTGCGACATAATAAGCAAGCAGGTTAGGGGGAAGGAGGGGGTGATGGCTGAAGACAAATGAAGTACAACTACTCAGATGGAACGTTATGGTGAGTACATAACTTCTTTATCTGAAGTTGTTGACTTCATTTGGTCTTCAACGGGTGGGCCAGAGTCCCCAGCTACCTCTAACCTTGGGTGGCCTTCATGGAAGGATATTCCAAAGCACCGCAGAGCCAAAGGATGCCTGGCCTCTAGATAACAAATCCAGCTTATAATGGGAAATAAAAGTATGAGATGAGGACCAAGTAGCTGCAGAACAGATATCATCCAAGGACACCCTGGGCCTGGAGCAGAAGGCCGCTGAAGTAGCCACAGACCTGGTAGAATGGGCTCTAACCTGACCCAGAGGAGACAAACCCTTGTCTTTGTACACTTGAAAAATACAGAGAGAAATCCATTTAGCAATGATCACCTTGGAAATGGGTTTACCCAAAAACAGTTTAGAGAAAGACACAATCTTGTCAAACTTTCGAAAAGCCTTAGTTCTGTGTAAATAAAAACGTAGTTGTTTATGAACATCTAACAAATGCAACTTGTATTCCCCTTTTAATAGCAACCCTGTCCTTGTGGAAAACCATGTGTGGGACCTTGGCAGACAATGCCTGGAGTTCCGAGACCCTCCAAGCAGAGGTGATAGCCACTACAAAGGCTGCCTTCCAGGACAGAAATGTAAGGTCTACTGTTGCAGCTGGTTCAAAAGGAGGTGCAACCAGCGCTTGCAACACCAAGGTAAGGTACCATGGAGGAGAGGGATCTTTGACCGGAGGACGGAAGAGAAAAGTACCTTTGATAAAGACTTTACACAATCTGGAAGAAGACAAAGAACTCATATTTTCACCAATGTGGACATTGGAAATGGCAGCAAGTTGTACCTTCACTGTTGAAGAACTAGCCCTTTGCTGAAAAATGATTGTCAAAAATTCAAGAATAGCTGGAATTGGTGCCAAGAAGGGATCCAAGTTTCTCTGAGAATCCCAGATGGAAAAACTCTTCCATTTGCTACGGTCGATTTCTCTAGTGGAGGATTTAAGAGCTGCCACTAGAATAGACTTGACAGAAGAAGACAAACAGGGAGTCCTAGCAATTAGGGGAACTGCAGCAGCCAAGCTGTAAGCTTCAGACTGTCCAGATTCAGATGAGGAACCCCTGAAGGGTGAGACACGATATCCAGGCAGGGATCCAAAATCCAAGGAGGAACTAGAAGATGAGACCAGAGGAAGGGAAACCAAACCTGACAAGACCAAAATGGCGCAATGAGGATTACTTTGCTCCCCAGTGGACGCACTTTCTATAAAACTTTGGGACAAGAGGTAATGGTGGTAAAATGACGGGAGTCACACTCAGTCCACGGGGAGTTGGGGCGGAATCCGAAGAAATAGTCAGGGATCTTGATCCAACAAAGAGAGCCCTTTCCACTACATTGAATTATGAGGGACAGTGAACTTCCTGGAACCGTAGCACGGCAGCTGCTCTCCCAGGGTCCGATGAGGCAATCACAGTTGATCCCAAAGGAGACAGAGCGCCGAGGAAATGGCTTTGACCCAAGGTCGGAGCCGATCGGAAAAACTCCACCCCCTCAAATATGAAGCCCAGGCTACGGCTCCAAGAGCTGCTTGGATCCGACCTAGTCAGATACGACATGCTCAAGGTAACTGCCAGCGTCGAGGTAGCAAGTATCATCGGCGCCGACCCCCTGACTCCGAAGCCAACCTTTGGATTGGAGAAGGAGAAATAGGTGAAAAGAAGGGGAGCGAGCTACCCCCTCCAGAGAGGAGAGGGGGCTGGGTAAGACTCCCATCTGGATCTGCGTCCTAATAAACCTCATTATCATTTTATCCATGTCAGATTCCAAAAGGCTACGAGGCTACGGACTCTGACCACGTTGGTCGGAGTATCAAAGCCATGAAAGATGACCTAGGCTCCTCCGGCTCTGGAGAAAAATGAGGTGATCAGAGCCGAGGGGAGGTCGGTTTGGAAACTACCTGTACCTTAGGAGGGGGCCCCGCTGGGGCAGAATGATCTGGGGACCTCTTT